>NC_053389.1:324673361-324886379 GCF_905171765.1 Bufo bufo
TCCTGCTAACACGTTCCGTATCAGGTGGTGGTGCACTTAGCTGTGGCGTGTTGACAAAACTTTTCCACATCTCTGCCATGCTAACCCTGCCCTCAGAGGAGCTGGGCGGGACACAGCTGTGTTGGCGACCTCTTGCTCCTCCTCTGCCTTCGTCTTCGGCTTCCACTGGTTCCTCTATGACATTTGGGAATGCTCTCAGTAGCGCGTCTACCAACGTGCGCTTGTACTCGCGCATCTTCCTATCACGCTCCAGTGTAGGAAGTAAGGTGGGCACATTGTCTTTGTACCGGGGATCCAGCAGGGTGGCAACCCAGTAGTCCGCACACGTTAAAATGTGGGCAACTCTGTGTCGTTGCGCAGGCACTGCAGCATGTAGTCGCTCATGTGTGCCAGGCTGCCCAGAGTTAAGGACAAGCTGTCCTCTGTGGGAGGCGTATCGTCATCGTCCTGTGTTTCCCCCCAGCCACGCACCAGTGATGGGCCCGAGCTGCTTTGGGTGCCACCCCGCTGTGAACATGCTTCATCCTCATCCTCCTCCACCTCCTCCTCATACTCGTCCTCCTCGTCCTCCAGTAGTGGGCCCTGTCTGGCCACAATTGTACCTGGCCTCTGGTGTTGCAAAAAACCTCCCTCTGAGTCACTTCGAAGAGACTGGCCTGAAAGTGCTAAAAATGACCCCTCTTCCTCCTCTTCCTCCTGGGCCACCTCCTCTTCCATCATCGCCCTAAGTGTTTTCTCAAGGAGACATAGAAGTGGTATTGTAACGCTGATAACGGCGTCATCGCCACTGGCCATGTTGGTGGAGTACTCGAAACAGCTCAACAGGGCACACAGGTCTCGCATGGAGGCCCAGTCATTGGTGGTGAAGTGTGTCTGATCCACAGTGCGACTGACCCGTGCGTGCTGCAGCTGAAACTCCACTATGGCCTGCTGCTGCTCGCACAGTCTGTCCAGCATATGCAAGGTGGAGTTCCACCTGGTGGGTACGTCGCATATGAGGCGGTGAGCGGGAAGGCCGAAGTTATGCTGTAGCGCAGACAGGCGAGCAGCGGCAGGGTGTGAACGCCGGAAGCGCGAACAGACGGCCCGCACTTTATGCAGCAGCTCTGACATGTCGGGTAGTTGCGAATGAACTTCAGCACCACCAAATTCAGCACATGCGCCCCAGGCAAGGGATGTGCGTCAAACCGACTAGTCCCAGAGCTGCAACGAGATTTCGCCCATTATCGCACACCACCAGGCCGTGCTTGAGGCTCACCGGCAGCAACCACTCGTCGGTCTTTTGTTCTATACCCCGCCACAACTCCTGTGCGGTGTGGGGCCTGTCCCCCAAACATATTTGTTTCAGAATGGACTGCTGACGTTTACCCCGTGCTGTGCTGAAGTTGGTGGTGAAGGTGTGTTGCTGACTGGATGAGCAGGTGGAAGAAGAGGAGGAGGAAGCTGAGTAGGAGGAGGAGGAGACAGGAAGCAAAGAATGTTGCCCTGCGATCCTTGGCGGCGGAAGGACGTGCGCCAAACAGCTCTCCGCCTGGGGCCCAGCCGCCACTACATTTACCCAGTGTGCAGTTAGGGAGATATAGCGTCCCTGGCCGTGCTTACTGGTCCACGTATCTGTGGTTAGGTGGACCTTGCCACAGATGGCGTTGCGCAGTGCACACTTGATTTTATCGGACACTTGTTTGTGCAGGGAAGGCACGGCTCTCTTGGAGAAGTAGTGGCGGCTGGGAACAACATACTGTGGGACAGCAAGTGACATGAGCTGTTTGAAGCTGTGTGTGTCCACCAGCCTAAATGACAGCATTTCATAGGCCAGTAGTTTAGAAATGCTGGCATTCAGGGCCAGGGATCGAGGGTGGCTAGGTGGGAATTTACGCTTTCTCTCAAATGTTTGTGAGATGGAGAGCTGAACGCTGCCATGTGACATGGTTGAGATGCTTGGTGACGCAGGTGGTGGTGTTGGTGGTACATCCCATGTTTGCTGTGCGGCAGGTGCCAACGTTCCTCCAGATGCAGAGGAAGAGGCCGAGGCGGCGGCAGCAGCAGCAGAAGAAGCCGAGGCGGCGGCAGCAGCAGCAGAAGAGGCCGAGGCGGCAGCAGCAGAAGAAGCAGCAGGGGGAGCCTGAGTGACTTCCTTGTTTTTAAGGTGTTTACTCCACTGCAGTTCATGCTTTGCATGCAGGTGCCTGGTCATGCAGGTTGTGCTAAGGTTCAGAACGTTAATGCCTCGCTTCAGGCTCTGATGGCACAGCGTGCAAACCACTCGGGTCTTGTCGTCAGCACATTGTTTGAAGAAGTGCCATGCCAGGAAACTCCTTGAAGCTGCCTTTGGGGTGCTCGGTCCCAGATGGCGGCGGTCAGTAGCAGGCGGAGTCTCTTGGCGGCGGGTGTTCTGATTTTGCCCACTGCTCCCTCTTTTGCTACGCTGTTGGCTCGGTCTCACCACTGCCTCTTCCTCCGAACTGTGAAAGTCAGTGGCACGACCTTCATTCCATGTGGGGTCTAGGACCTCATCGTCCCCTGCATCGTCTTCCACCCAGTCTTGACCCCTGACCTCCTGTTCAGTCTGCACACTGCAGAAAGACGCAGCAGTTGGCACCTGTGTTTCGTCATCATCAGAGACGTGCTGAGGTGGTATTCCCATGTCCTCATCATCAGGAAACATAAGTGGTTGTGCGTTAGTGCATTCTATCTCTTCCACCCCTTGTGAAGAGCTAGGTGGATGCCCTTGGGAAACCCTGGCAGCAGAGTCTTCAAACAGCATAAGAGACTGCTGCATAACTTGAGGCTCAGACAGTTTCCCTGATATGCATGGGGGTGATGTGACAGACTGATGGGCTTGTTTTTCATGCGCCATCTGTGCGCTTTCTGCAGAAGACTGGGTGGGAGATAATGTGAACGTGCTGGATGCACTGTCGGCCACCCAATTGACTAATGCCTGTACCTGCTCAGGCCTTACCATCCTTAGAACGGCATTGGGCCCCACCAAATATCCCTGTAAATTCTGGCGGCTACTGGGACCTGAGGTAGTTGGTACACTAGGACGTGTGGCTGTGGCAGAACGGCCACGTCCTCTCCCAGCACCAGAGGGTCCACTAACACCACCACGACCATGTCCACGTCCGCGTCCCTTATTAGATGTTTTCCTCATTGTTCCCATTCACCACAATTTTGAGAATGGCAAATTTGGGAATAGTTTTTCAACCCAGAAAAAAAAGTGTGCTTTTACGGTCGCTACAAATAACTTGACCAGCTAAGAACAGTACAGATTTGCTTGAATAGAAATGTGAGACCTGTTTTTTTTTTGCACTGTGTGACAGGTTAAGGTTTAATCTCAGAATCAGACTTCTATCTGCACGGTAGCGTGTGTCTTAGGTTTTTCTGAATGACACTATCAGTACTTTCAATGTAAGATATTTTTTTGGGGATAGATTTTAAGTAGGCCTCAAATACCAGAAACTAGTTATTTGGAGAATGGCAAATTTGGGAATAGTTTTTCAACCCAGAAAAAAAGTGTGCTTTTACGGTCGCTACAAATAACTTGACCAGCTAAAACAGTACAGATTTGCTTGAATAGAAATGTGAGACCTGTTTTTTTTTGCACTGTGTGACAGGTTAAGGTTTAATCTCAGAATCAGACTTCTATCTGCACGGTAGCGTGTGTCTTAGGTTTTTCTGAATGACACTATCAGTACCTTCAATGTAAGATATCCTTTTTGGGATAGATTTCAAGTAGGCCTCAAATACCAGAAACTAGTTATTTTGAGAATGGCAAATTTGGGAATAGTTTTTCAACCCAGAAAAAAAAGTGTGCTTTTACGGTCACTACAAATAACTTGAGCAACTAAAACAATACAGATTTGCTTGAATAGAAATGTGAGGCCTGTTTTTTTTTGCACTGTGTGACAGGTTAAGGTTTAATCTCAGAATCAGACTTCTATCTGCACGGTAGCGTGTGTCTTAGGTTTTTCTGAATCACACTATCAGTTCCTTCAATGTAAGATATCCTTTTTGCGATAGATTTCAAGTAGGCCTCAAATACCAGAAACTAGTTATTTTGAGAATGGCAAATTTGGGAATAGTTTTTCAACCCAGAAAAAAAAGTGTGCTTTGAAGGTCGCTACAAATAACTTGACCAGCTAAAACAGTACAGATTTGCTTGAATAGAAATGTGAGACCTGTTTTTTTTTGCACTGTGTGACAGGTTAAGGTTTAATCTTAGAATCAGACTTCTATCTGCACGGTAGCGTGTGTCTTAGGTTTTTCTGAATGACACTATCAGTACCTTCAATGTAAGATATCCTTTTTGGGATAGATTTCAAGTAGGCCTCAAATAACAGAAACTAGTTATTTGGAGAATGGCAAATTTGGGAATAGTTTTTCAACCCAGAAAAAAAAGTGTGCTTTTACGGTCGCTACAAATAACTTGACCAGCTAAAACAGTACAGATTTGCTTGAATAGAAATGTGAGACCTGTTTTTTTTTGCACTGTGTGACAGGTTAAGGTTTAATCTCAGAATCAGACTTCTATCTGCACGGTAGCGTGTGTCTTAGGTTTTTCTGAATGACACTATCAGTACCTTCAATGTAAGATATCCTTTTTGGGATAGATTTCAAGTAGGCCTCAAATACCAGAAACTAGTTATTTGGAGAATGGCAAATTTGGGAATAGTTTTTCAACCCAGAAAAAAAAGTGTGCTTTTACGGTCGCTACAAATAACTTGAGCAGCTAAAACAGTACAGATTTGCTTGAATAGAAATGTGAGACCTGTTTTTTTTTGCACTGTGTGACAGGTTAAGGTTTAATCTCAGAATCAGACTTCTATCTGCACGGTAGCGTGTGTCTTAGGTTTTTCTGAATCACACTATCAGTTCCTTCAATGTAAGATATCCTTTTTGGGATAGATTTCAAGTAGGCCTCAAATACCAGAAACTAGTTATTTTGAGAATGGCAAATTTGGGAATAGTTTTTCAACCCAGAAAAAAAAGTGTGCTTTTACGGTCGCTACAAATAACTTGACCAGCTAAAACAGTACAGATTTGCTTGAATAGAAATGTGAGACCTGTTTTTTTTTGCACTGTGTGACAGGTTAAGGTTTAATCTCAGAATCAGACTTCTATCTGCACGGTAGCGTGTGTCTTAGGTTTTTCTGAATGACACTATCAGTACCTTCAATGTAAGATATCCTTTTTGGGATAGATTTCAAGTAGGCCTCAAATACCAGAAACTAGTTATTTGGAGAATGGCAAATTTGGGAATAGTTTTTCAACCCAGAAAAAAAAAGTGTGCTTTTACGGTCGCTACAAATAACTTGACCAGCTAAAACAGTACAGATTTGCTTGAATAGAAATGTGAGACCTGTTTTTTTTTGCACTGTGTGACAGGTTAAGGTTTAATCTCAGAATCAGACTTCTATCTGCACGGTAGCGTGTGTCTTAGGTTTTTCTGAATGACACTATCAGTACCTTCAATGTAAGATATCCTTTTTGGGATAGATTTCAAGTAGGCCTCAAATACCAGAAACTAGTTATTTTGAGAATGGCAAATTTGGGAATAGTTTTTCAACCCAGAAAAAAAAGTGTGCTTTTACGGTCACTACAAATAACTTGACCAGCTAAAACAGTACAGATTTGCTTGAATAGAAATGTGAGACCTGTTTTTTTTTGCACTGTGTGACAGGTTAAGGTTTAATCTCAGAATCAGACTTCTATCTGCACGGTAGCGTGTGTCTTAGGTTTTTCTGAATGACACTATCAGTACCTTCAATGTAAGATATCCTTTTTGGGATAGATTTCAAGTAGGCCTCAAATACCAGAAACTAGTTATTTGGAGAATGGCAAATTTGGGAATAGTTTTTCAACCCAGAAAAAAAAGTGTGCTTTTACGGTCACTACAAATAACTTGAGCAGCTAAAACAATACAGATTTGCTTGAATAGAAATGTGAGGCCTGTTTTTTTTTGCACTGTGTGACAGGTTAAGGTTTAATCTCAGAATCAGACTTCTATCTGCACGGTAGCGTGTGTCTTAGGTTTTTCTGAATCACACTATCAGTACCTTCAATGTAAGATATCCTTTTTGCGATAGATTTCAAGTAGGCCTCAAATACCAGAAACTAGTTATTTTGAGAATGGCAAATTTGGGAATAGTTTTTCAACCCAGAAAAAAAAGTGTGCTTTTACGGTCGCTACAAATAACTTGACCAGCTAAAACAGTACAGATTTGCTTGAATAGAAATGTGAGACCTGTTTTTTTTTGCACTGTGTGACAGGTTAAGGTTTAATCTCAGAATCAGACTTCTATCTGCACGGTAGCGTGTGTCTTAGGTTTTTCTGAATGACACTATCAGTACCTTCAATGTAAGATATCCTTTTTGGGATAGATTTCAAGTAGGCCTCAAATACCAGAAACTAGTTATTTGGAGAATGGCAAATTTGGGAATAGTTTTTCAACCCAGAAAAAAAAGTGTGCTTTTACGGTCACTACAAATAACTTGAGCAGCTAAAACAGTACAGATTTGCTTGAATAGAAATGTGAGGCCTGTTTTTTTTTGCACTGTGTGACAGGTTAAGGTTTAATCTCAGAATCAGACTTCTATCTGCACGGTAGCGTGTGTCTTAGGTTTTTCTGAATCACACTATCAGTACCTTCAATGTAAGATATCCTTTTTGGGATAGATTTCAAGTAGGCCTCAAATACCAGAAACTAGTTATTTTGAGAATGGCAAATTTGGGAATAGTTTTTCAACCCAGAAAAAAAAGTGTGCTTTTACGGTCACTACAAATAACTTGAGCAGCTAAAACAATACAGATTTGCTTGAATAGAAATGTGAGGCCTGTTTTTTTTTGCACTGTGTGACAGGTTAAGGTTTAATCTCAGAATCAGACTTCTATCTGCACGGTAGCGTGTGTCGTAGGTTTTTCTGAATGACACTATCAGTACCTTCAATGTAAGATATCCTTTTTGCGATAGATTTCAAGTAGACCTCAAATACCAGAAACTAGTTATTTTGAGAATGGCAAATTTGGGAATAGTTTTTCAACCCAGAAAAAAAAGTGTGCTTTTACGGTCGCTACAAATAACTTGACCAGCTAAAACAGTACAGATTTGCTTGAATAGAAATGTGAGACCTGTTTTTTTTTGCACTGTGTGACAGGTTAAGGTTTAATCTCAGAATCAGACTTCTATCTGCACGGTAGCGTGTGTCTTAGGTTTTTCTGAATCACACTATCAGTACCTTCAATGTAAGATATCCTTTTTGGGATAGATTTCAAGTAGGCCTCAAATACCAGAAACTAGTTATTTGGAGAATGGCAAATTTGGGAATAGTTTTTCAACCCAGAAAAAAAAGTGTGCTTTTACGGTCGCTACAAATAACTTGACCAGCTAAAACAGTACAGATTTGCTTGAATAGAAATGTGAGACCTGTTTTTTTTTGCACTGTGTGACAGGTTAAGGTTTAATCTCAGAATCAGACTTCTATCTGCACGGTAGCGTGTGTCTTAGGTTTTTCTGAATGACACTATCAGTACCTTCAATGTAAGATATCCTTTTTGGGATAGATTTCAAGTAGGCCTCAAATACCAGAAACTAGTTATTTTGAGAATGGCAAATTTGGGAATAGTTTTTCAACCCAGAAAAAAAAGTGTGCTTTTACGGTCACTACAAATAACTTGAGCAGCTAAAACAGTACAGATTTGCTTGAATAGAAATGTGAGACCTGTTTTTTTTTGCACTGTGTGACAGGTTAAGGTTTAATCTCAGAATCAGACTTCTATCTGCACGGTAGCGTGTGTCTTAGGTTTTTCTGAATGACACTATCAGTACCTTCAATGTAAGATATCCTTTTTGGGATAGATTTCAAGTAGGCCTCAAATACCAGAAACTAGTTATTTTGAGAATGGCAAATTTGGGAATAGTTTTTCAACCCAGAAAAAAAAGTGTGCTTTTACGGTCACTACAAATAACTTGACCAGCTAAAACAGTACAGATTTGCTTGAATAGAAATGTGAGACCTGTTTTTTTTTGCACTGTGTGACAGGTTAAGGTTTAATCTCAGAATCAGACTTCTATCTGCACGGTAGCGTGTGTCTTAGGTTTTTCTGAATCACACTATCAGTACCTTCAAGGTAAGATATCCTTTTTGGGATAGATTTCAAGTAGGCCTCAAATACCAGAAACTAGTTATTTTGAGAATGGCAAATTTGGGAATAGTTTTTCAACCCAGAAAAAAAAGTGTGCTTTTACGGTCACTACAAATAACTTGAGCAACTAAAACAATACAGATTTGCTTGAATAGAAATGTGAGGCCTGTTTTTTTTTGCACTGTGTGACAGGTTAAGGTTTAATCTCAGAATCAGACTTCTATCTGCACGGTAGCGTGTGTCTTAGGTTTTTCTGAATCACACTATCAGTTCCTTCAATGTAAGATATCCTTTTTGCGATAGATTTCAAGTAGGCCTCAAATACCAGAAACTAGTTATTTTGAGAATGGCAAATTTGGGAATAGTTTTTCAACCCAGAAAAAAAAGTGTGCTTTGAAGGTCGCTACAAATAACTTGACCAGCTAAAACAGTACAGATTTGCTTGAATAGAAATGTGAGACCTGTTTTTTTTTGCACTGTGTGACAGGTTAAGGTTTAATCTTAGAATCAGACTTCTATCTGCACGGTAGCGTGTGTCTTAGGTTTTTCTGAATGACACTATCAGTACCTTCAATGTAAGATATCCTTTTTGGGATAGATTTCAAGTAGGCCTCAAATAACAGAAACTAGTTATTTGGAGAATGGCAAATTTGGGAATAGTTTTTCAACCCAGAAAAAAATGTGTGCTTTTACGGTCGCTACAAATAACTTGACCAGCTAAAACAGTACAGATTTGCTTGAATAGAAATGTGAGACCTGTTTTTTTTTGCACTGTGTGACAGGTTAAGGTTTAATCTCAGAATCAGACTTCTATCTGCACGGTAGCGTGTGTCTTAGGTTTTTCTGAATGACACTATCAGTACCTTCAATGTAAGATATCCTTTTTGGGATAGATTTCAAGTAGGCCTCAAATACCAGAAACTAGTTATTTGGAGAATGGCAAATTTGGGAATAGTTTTTCAACCCAGAAAAAAAAGTGTGCTTTTACGGTCGCTACAAATAACTTGAGCAGCTAAAACAGTACAGATTTGCTTGAATAGAAATGTGAGACCTGTTTTTTTTTGCACTGTGTGACAGGTTAAGGTTTAATCTCAGAATCAGACTTCTATCTGCACGGTAGCGTGTGTCTTAGGTTTTTCTGAATCACACTATCAGTTCCTTCAATGTAAGATATCCTTTTTGCGATAGATTTCAAGTAGGCCTCAAATACCAGAAACTAGTTATTTTGAGAATGGCAAATTTGGGAATAGTTTTTCAACCCAGAAAAAAAAGTGTGCTTTTACGGTCGCTACAAATAACTTGACCAGCTAAAACAGTACAGATTTGCTTGAATAGAAATGTGAGACCTGTTTTTTTTTGCACTGTGTGACAGGTTAAGGTTTAATCTCAGAATCAGACTTCTATCTGCACGGTAGCGTGTGTCTTAGGTTTTTCTGAATGACACTATCAGTACCTTCAATGTAAGATATCCTTTTTGGGATAGATTTCAAGTAGGCCTCAAATACCAGAAACTAGTTATTTGGAGAATGGCAAATTTGGGAATAGTTTTTCAACCCAGAAAAAAAAAGTGTGCTTTTACGGTCGCTACAAATAACTTGAGCAGCTAAAACAGTACAGATTTGCTTGAATAGAAATGTGAGACCTGTTTTTTTTTGCACTGTGTGACAGGTTAAGGTTTAATCTCAGAATCAGACTTCTATCTGCACGGTAGCGTGTGTCTTAGGTTTTTCTGAATGACACTATCAGTACCTTCAATGTAAGATATCCTTTTTGGGATAGATTTCAAGTAGGCCTCAAATACCAGAAACTAGTTATTTTGAGAATGGCAAATTTGGGAATAGTTTTTCAACCCAGAAAAAAAAGTGTGCTTTTACGGTCACTACAAATAACTTGACCAGCTAAAACAGTACAGATTTGCTTGAATAGAAATGTGAGACCTGTTTTTTTTTGCACTGTGTGACAGGTTAAGGTTTAATCTCAGAATCAGACTTCTATCTGCACGGTAGCGTGTGTCTTAGGTTTTTCTGAATGACACTATCAGTACCTTCAATGTAAGATATCCTTTTTGGGATAGATTTCAAGTAGGCCTCAAATACCAGAAACTAGTTATTTGGAGAATGGCAAATTTGGGAATAGTTTTTCAACCCAGAAAAAAAAGTGTGCTTTTACGGTCACTACAAATAACTTGAGCAGCTAAAACAATACAGATTTGCTTGAATAGAAATGTGAGGCCTGTTTTTTTTTGCACTGTGTGACAGGTTAAGGTTTAATCTCAGAATCAGACTTCTATCTGCACGGTAGCGTGTGTCTTAGGTTTTTCTGAATCACACTATCAGTACCTTCAATGTAAGATATCCTTTTTGCGATAGATTTCAAGTAGGCCTCAAATACCAGAAACTAGTTATTTTGAGAATGGCAAATTTGGGAATAGTTTTTCAACCCAGAAAAAAAAGTGTGCTTTTACGGTCGCTACAAATAACTTGACCAGCTAAAACAGTACAGATTTGCTTGAATAGAAATGTGAGACCTGTTTTTTTTTGCACTGTGTGACAGGTTAAGGTTTAATCTCAGAATCAGACTTCTATCTGCACGGTAGCGTGTGTCTTAGGTTTTTCTGAATGACACTATCAGTACCTTCAATGTAAGATATCCTTTTTGGGATAGATTTCAAGTAGGCCTCAAATACCAGAAACTAGTTATTTGGAGAATGGCAAATTTGGGAATAGTTTTTCAACCCAGAAAAAAAAGTGTGCTTTTACGGTCACTACAAATAACTTGAGCAGCTAAAACAATACAGATTTGCTTGAATAGAAATGTGAGGCCTGTTTTTTTTTGCACTGTGTGACAGGTTAAGGTTTAATCTCAGAATCAGACTTCTATCTGCACGGTAGCGTGTGTCTTAGGTTTTTCTGAATCACACTATCAGTACCTTCAATGTAAGATATCCTTTTTGGGATAGATTTCAAGTAGGCCTCAAATACCAGAAACTAGTTATTTTGAGAATGGCAAATTTGGGAATAGTTTTTCAACCCAGAAAAAAAAGTGTGCTTTTACGGTCACTACAAATAACTTGAGCAGCTAAAACAATACAGATTTGCTTGAATAGAAATGTGAGGCCTGTTTTTTTTTGCACTGTGTGACAGGTTAAGGTTTAATCTCAGAATCAGACTTCTATCTGCACGGTAGCGTGTGTCGTAGGTTTTTCTGAATGACACTATCAGTACCTTCAATGTAAGATATCCTTTTTGCGATAGATTTCAAGTAGACCTCAAATACCAGAAACTAGTTATTTTGAGAATGGCAAATTTGGGAATAGTTTTTCAACCCAGAAAAAAAAGTGTGCTTTTACGGTCGCTACAAATAACTTGACCAGCTAAAACAGTACAGATTTGCTTGAATAGAAATGTGAGACCTGTTTTTTTTTGCACTGTGTGACAGGTTAAGGTTTAATCTCAGAATCAGACTTCTATCTGCACGGTAGCGTGTGTCTTAGGTTTTTCTGAATCACACTATCAGTACCTTCAATGTAAGATATCCTTTTTGGGATAGATTTCAAGTAGGCCTCAAATACCAGAAACTAGTTATTTGGAGAATGGCAAATTTGGGAATAGTTTTTCAACCCAGAAAAAAAAGTGTGCTTTTACGGTCGCTACAAATAACTTGACCAGCTAAAACAGTACAGATTTGCTTGAATAGAAATGTGAGACCTGTTTTTTTTTGCACTGTGTGACAGGTTAAGGTTTAATCTCAGAATCAGACTTCTATCTGCACGGTAGCGTGTGTCTTAGGTTTTTCTGAATGACACTATCAGTACCTTCAATGTAAGATATCCTTTTTGGGATAGATTTCAAGTAGGCCTCAAATACCAGAAACTAGTTATTTTGAGAATGGCAAATTTGGGAATAGTTTTTCAACCCAGAAAAAAAAGTGTGCTTTTACGGTCACTACAAATAACTTGAGCAGCTAAAACAGTACAGATTTGCTTGAATAGAAATGTGAGACCTGTTTTTTTTTGCACTGTGTGACAGGTTAAGGTTTAATCTCAGAATCAGACTTCTATCTGCACGGTAGCGTGTGTCTTAGGTTTTTCTGAATGACACTATCAGTACCTTCAATGTAAGATATCCTTTTTGGGATAGATTTCAAGTAGGCCTCAAATACCAGAAACTAGTTATTTTGAGAATGGCAAATTTGGGAATAGTTTTTCAACCCAGAAAAAAAAGTGTGCTTTTACGGTCACTACAAATAACTTGACCAGCTAAAACAGTACAGATTTGCTTGAATAGAAATGTGAGACCTGTTTTTTTTTGCACTGTGTGACAGGTTAAGGTTTAATCTCAGAATCAGACTTCTATCTGCACGGTAGCGTGTGTCTTAGGTTTTTCTGAATCACACTATCAGTACCTTCAAGGTAAGATATCCTTTTTGGGATAGATTTCAAGTAGGCCTCAAATACCAGAAACTAGTTATTTGGAGAATGGCAAATTTGGGA
This sequence comes from Bufo bufo, assembly GCF_905171765.1. Classification (NCBI taxonomy): domain Eukaryota; kingdom Metazoa; phylum Chordata; class Amphibia; order Anura; family Bufonidae; genus Bufo; species Bufo bufo. The sequence goes on from NC_053389.1 coordinate 324,685,997, forward strand.
ATAGTTTTTCAACCCAGAAAAAAAAGTGTGCTTTTACGGTCGCTACAAATAACTTGACCAGCTAAAACAGTACAGATTTGCTTGAATAGAAATGTGAGACCTGTTTTTTTTTGCACTGTGTGACAGGTTAAGGTTTAATCTCAGAATCAGACTTCTATCTGCACGGTAGCGTGTGTCTTAGGTTTTTCTGAATGACACTATCAGTACCTTCAATGTAAGATATCCTTTTTGGGATAGATTTCAAGTAGGCCTCAAATACCAGAAACTAGTTATTTTGAGAATGGCAAATTTGGGAATAGTTTTTCAACCCAGAAAAAAAAGTGTGCTTTTACGGTCACTACAAATAACTTGACCAGCTAAAACAGTACAGATTTGCTTGAATAGAAATGTGAGACCTGTTTTTTTTTGCACTGTGTGACAGGTTAAGGTTTAATCTCAGAATCAGACTTCTATCTGCACGGTAGCGTGTGTCTTAGGTTTTTCTGAATGACACTATCAGTACCTTCAATGTAAGATATCCTTTTTGGGATAGATTTCAAGTAGGCCTCAAATACCAGAAACTAGTTATTTGGAGAATGGCAAATTTGGGAATAGTTTTTCAACCCAGAAAAAAAAGTGTGCTTTTACGGTCACTACAAATAACTTGAACAGCTAAAACAATACAGATTTGCTTGAATAGAAATGTGAGGCCTGTTTTTTTTTGCACTGTGTGACAGGTTAAGGTTTAATCTCAGAATCATACTTCTATCTGCACGGTAGCGTGTGTCTTAGGTTTTTCTGAATCACACTATCAGTACCTTCAATGTAAGATATCCTTTTTGCGATAGATTTCAAGTAGGCCTCAAATACCAGAAACTAGTTATTTTGAGAATGGCAAATTTGGGAATAGTTTTTCAACCCAGAAAAAAAGTGTGCTTTTACGGTCGCTACAAATAACTTGACCAGCTAAAACAGTACAGATTTGCTTGAATAGAAATGTGAGACCTGTTTTTTTTTGCACTGTGTGACAGGTTAAGGTTTAATCTCAGAATCAGACTTCTATCTGCACCGTAGCGTGTGTCTTAGGTTTTTCTGAATCACACTATCAGTACCTTCAATGTAAGATATCCTTTTTGGGATAGATTTCAAGTAGGCCTCAAATACCAGAAACTAGTTATTTTGAGAATGGCAAATTTGGGAATAGTTTTTCAACCCAGAAAAAAAAGTGTGCTTTTACGGTCACTACAAATAACTTGAGCAGCTAAAACAATACAGATTTGCTTGAATAGAAATGTGAGGCCTGTTTTTTTTTGCACTGTGTGACAGGTTAAGGTTTAATCTCAGAATCAGACTTCTATCTGCACGGTAGCGTGTGTCTTAGGTTTTTCTGAATCACACTATCAGTACCTTCAATGTAAGATATCCTTTTTGCGATAGATTTCAAGTAGGCCTCAAATAACAGAAACTAGTTATTTGGAGAATGGCAAATTTGGGAATAGTTTTTCAACCCAGAAAAAAAAGTGTGCTTTTACGGTCGCTACAAATAACTTGACCAGCTAAAACAGTACAGATTTGCTTGAATAGAAATGTGAGACCTGTTTTTTTTTGCACTGTGTGACAGGTTAAGGTTTAATCTCAGAATCAGACTTCTATCTCCACGGTAGCGTGTGTCTTAGGTTTTTCTGAATCACACTATCAGTACCTTCAATGTAAGATATCCTTTTTGGGATAGATTTCAAGTAGGCCTCAAATACCAGAAACTAGTTATTTGGAGAATGGCAAATTTGGGAATAGTTTTTCAACCCAGAAAAAAAAGTGTGCTTTTACGGTCGCTACAAATAACTTGACCAGCTAAAACAGTACAGATTTGCTTGAATAGAAATGTGAGACCTGTTTTTTTTTGCACTGTGTGACAGGTTAAGGTTTAATCTCAGAATCAGACTTCTATCTGCACGGTAGCGTGTGTCTTAGGTTTTTCTGAATGACACTATCAGTACCTTCAATGTAAGATATCCTTTTTGGGATAGATTTCAAGTAGGCCTCAAATACCAGAAACTAGTTATTTTGAGAATGGCAAATTTGGGAATAGTTTTTCAACCCAGAAAAAAAAGTATGCTTTTACGGTCACTACAAATAACTTGACCAGCTAAAACAGTACAGATTTGCTTGAATAGAAATGTGAGACCTGTTTTTTTTTGCACTGTGTGACAGGTTAAGGTTTAATCTCAGAATCAGACTTCTATCTGCACGGTAGCGTGTGTCTTAGGTTTTTCTGAATGACACTATCAGTACCTTCAATGTAAGATATCCTTTTTGGGATAGATTTCAAGTAGACCTCAAATACCAGAAACTAGTTATTTGGAGAATGGCAAATTTGGGAATAGTTTTTCAACCCAGAAAAAAAAGTGTGCTTTTACGGTCGCTACAAATAACTTGACCAGCTAAAACAGTACAGATTTGCTTGAATAGAAATGTGAGACCTGTTTTTTTTTGCACTGTGTGACAGGTTAAGGTTTAATCTCAGAATTAGACTTCTATCTGCACGGTAGCGTGAGTCTTAGGTTTTTCTGAATGACATTCTCAGTACCTTCAATGTAAGATATCCTTTTTGGGATAGATTTCAAGTAGGCCTCAAATACCAGAAACTAGTTATTTTGAGAATGGCAAATTTGGGAATAGTTTTTCAACCCAGAAAAAAAAGTGTGCTTTTACGGTCGCTACAAATAACTTGACCAGCTCAAACAGTACAGATTTGCTTGAATAGAAATGTGAGACCTGTTTTTTTTTGCACTGTGTTACAGGTTAAGGTTTAATCACAAATCAGACTTCTATCTGCACGGTAGCGTGTGTCTTAGGTTTTTCTGAATCACACTATCAGTACCTTCAATGTAAGATATCCTTTTTGGGATAGATTTCAAGTAGGCCTCAAATACCAGAAACTAGTTATTTTGAGAATGGCAAATTTGGGAATAGTTTTTCAACCCAGAAAAAAAAGTGTGCTTTTACGGTCACTACAAATAACTTGAGCAGCTAAAACAGTACAGATTTGCTTGAATAGAAATGTGAGACCTGTTTTTTTTTGCACTGTGTGACAGGTTAAGGTTTAATCTCAGAATCAGACTTCTATCTGCACGGTAGCGAGTGTCTTAGGTTTTTCTGAATGACACTATCAGTACCTTCAATGTAAGATATCCTTTTTGGGATAGATTTCAAGTAGGCCTCAAATACCAGAAACTAGTTATTTTGAGAATGGCAAATTTGGGAATAGTTTTTCAACCCAGAAAAAAAAGTGTGCTTTTACGGTCGCTACAAATAACTTGACCAGCTAAAACAGTACAGATTTGCTTGAATAGAAATGTGAGAACTGTTTTTTTTTGCACTGTGTGACAGGTTAAGGTTTAATCTCAGAATCAGACTTCTATCTGCACGGTAGCGTGTGTCTTAGGTTTTTCTGATTGACACTATCAGTACCTTCAATGTAAGATATCCTTTTTGGGATAGATTTCAAGTAGGCCTCAAATACCAGAAACTAGTTATTTTGAGAATGGCAAATTTAGGAATAGTTTTTCAACCCAGAAAAAAAAGTGTGCTTTTACGGTCACTACAAATAACTTGACCAGCTAAAACAGTACAGATTTGCTTGAATAGAATTGTCAGGTCTATTTTTTAGGCGCTGAGTGACATGCTCAACTTGCCCCTGATGTAGTATATGGCCAAAAAATAACCACACTGTTGATGGTTAAATGCACTTGGGTGACACAGGCTCAGCCTGCACCAGATGTAGTATATGGGCAAAAAATAATCAGACTGTTGATGGTTAAATGCACTTCGGTGACACATGCTTAGCCTGCAGCTGATGTAGTATATGGCCAAAAAATAACCAGACTGTTGATGGTTAAATGCACTTCGGTGACACAGGCTCAGCCTGCAGCTGATGTAGGATATAGCACAAAATAACCACACTATTGATGGTTAAATACACTTGGTGATAGCTTGTGCTGGCGCACCACAAGTCACAAAATGGCCGCCGATCACCCCAGAAAAAAAGTGATCTAAAAACGCTCTGGGCAACCTCAAAAAAGTGAGCAAGTCAATACTAGCACTTCAATGATCCACAGCTGCAGATCGATCACAGAATGAAGTCTTTTGGAGGAGTTAATCACTGCCTAATCTCGCCCTAACGTCGCAGCTGCAACCTCTCCCTATGCTTCAATCAGCAGAGTGACGTGCAGCGCAACGTGACCCAAGCTTATATAGAGGCTGGGTCACATGCTGCACTGGCCAATCACAGCCATGCCAATAGTAGGCAAGGCTGTGATGGCCTCTTGGGGCAAGTAGTATGACGCTTGTTGATTGGCTGCTTTGCAAAGCAAAAGCAAAGAAAGCGCCGAACACCGAACCCGAACACGGACTTTTACGAAAATGTTCGGGTTCGGGTCCATGTCACGGACACCCCAAAATTACAGTTCGGGTTCGCTCATCCCTATTTGCTACCTATTCCTCCTTCACCGCCGCTTCTACCTACACCGCCACGTCAACCTACACCGTCAAATCCACCTATCCACCGCCTCCTCAATCTCCGACTCCTATATCTAGATTGTTATTTTAATTTTTTCTGTATTTTATGTTATTTTAAGTCATTTGCCTATCCACATTTGTTTGCAGAACAGTTGCCATGCTCTTAAGCACATTTTGATGCCTTTTGCAGTCCTTTAGCCCTTTCCAGGACTATTTAAGAGCCATTTTAGTGCCCAAAAGTTCGGGTCCCCATTGACTTCAATGGGGTTCGGGGTCAAGTTCGGGTCAAGTTCGTGTCCCGAACCCGAACTTTTTTTTCAAGTTCGGCCGAACCTGCCGAACCCGAACATCCAGGTGTCCGCTTAACTCTAATAGAGGCGTATTACAGTAAAAAAAGAAAAATATATACGCAGTTCACTGTTGCAGTTATTTCTTTTTAAAGCATATAGGGGCGTATTACAGTAAAAAAAGAAATATATATACGCACTTCACTGTTGCAGTTATTTATTTTTAAAGCGTATAGGGGCGTATTACAGTAAAAAAAAAAAAAATATATATATATATATATATATATATATATGCACTGCTGCAGTTATTTCTGGTGAAGGGGTATATTGGCATTGTTCAGTATAACAGGAAAAATATATGCACATTTCACTTCTGCAGTTATTTTTGATGAAAGCAAATAGTGACGTATTTCAGTACTAGAAAAATATATTCTCAGTGCATTTCTGCAGTTAATTGTGTTGAAAGCATTTAGTGGACTATTTTAGTACAGAGAAGTGCCAGGCCATACACAGAGGAGTGGCAGAGGCCTGAATGTTTTGGGCGCAAGCAGAGGTTGCAGCAGATTAAGGGGCAAGGCAGCAGGAGTTGCAGCTAGAGGCCTGAGCTCCCGGTGTCATCTAACGGTCGTGTCTTGACTAGCAATCCAACGGTTATTGATTGGCTAACTCGGTCATCCACGTCATTCCAAGTGACATCAGGCAACCCCAGACAACAGTCGGTGGGTTCGTCGGACACAACCCTTAGTTGGCATGGTCTAGGAGAAGGTCCAGTGCCCTCACCTGTCCTCAACCTGCCTCTGTCCTTTTGTGTTCCCTCACCGCGAGAATTATTATATGTTCTGGGTGGTAGCAGTCAGTCAGTGCGGACTGTTAGGGGGAAAACCGCCTACTCGGCCATGTGGCAGTTCTTTATTAAGCTACCAGAGGAGGTTAACGTGGCCACATTTAGAATATGTGTGCAGAAGGTGAAGCGTGGCCAGGGTGCCAATGTTGGCACTACAGCCCTGCGTCAACATATGCAGCGTCACCATGCAGTGGCCTGGGAGAACCGTGGCTCTGATGTGATGGTCCAGCCTGCCACAGCTACCACTGTATCACCCAGTGGCATGCACCCGGTTTCAGACAGTCAAGACTCCACAACCTCAACCGAAAGGAGCTGTCTGTCATTCCCATCTTCTGCTTGTCCAGATGCTCCTGCTCCTACTCCTTGTCAGCAATCGATAACCGAAGTGATTGCCAAGAGACAGCAGTATGTGTGCACGCATCCAACGGCACAGAAGCTGAACGCGCTTCTGTCCAAGTTGCTGGTGCTGCAGTCCCTCCCTTTCCAAGTGGTGGACTCTGCACCTTTCAGAGAAATGATGGCTTGTGCCGAGCCGAGATGGAGAGTTCCTAGCCGTCATTTCTTTGCGAAACCAGTACCAGCCCTGCACAAATATGTCGAACAGAAGGTGGGCCAGTCCTTGAGCCTTTTGGATTTCTGCCAAAGTGCATGGCAGCGCCGACATGTGAAGCTGTAACTATTGTCAGGGACAGTACATGTCCATTACAGTCCACTGGGTGAATGTGGTTCCTGCACAGCCACACCAGCAACTTGGCCAGGTCACGCCGCCTCCGCCTCCACGTTGTCACACCGCTGGTCCTGTCACAATGTCCGCCTCTGCCTCCTCATCCTCCACCATGTCCTCAGCCTCCACTGCAGGGACAAGTCACAGTGCCCCTCCAGCATACCAGACGTGCAGGGCTTGGCAGTGTCACGCTGTTGTGCACCTGGTTTGCCTTGGCGAACTGAGTCACACAGGGGAAGAACTGCTTTGTGTGATGCATCAAGAAATTGAATCTTGGCTTTCTCTGCGTCAACTGAAAATCTGATCCATGCTGACAGACACCGGGAAGAACATGGTGTTGGCGCTGCATCAAGGAAGGCTGAGTCATGCTCCCTGCTTGGCACACGTGTTCAATCTGGTTGTCAAGCGGTTCCTGAAGTCTTCCACCCATCTGCAAGACTTCCTAAAAATGGGCAAGAAACTTGGCATGCACTTCATCCACTCATAAACTGCTAAGCACAACCTTCTTGAGCTGCAGCGGCAGAACGGCATCACCCAACATAGGCTGATATGCGACGTTTCCACCCTCCATATGTTGGACCGACTATTTGAACAGAGAAAGGCCATCAACGATTTCTTGATGATGCAAGCTGATAGGAGTACTCCACTGTATAGAGGTCAGCCAGTGGCAACTCATGCGTGACACTTGCCATTTGCTCAGGCCCTTTGAGGTGGCCATGTTATTTGTTAGTCGCCAGGACTACGAAATGAACAACGTCATTCCACTGCTTCATGTCCTGGAACAGATGCTGGTAACTATGGGTGGTCAGGGGACAGGAGACGTGGTGCCTCGATCTCACGGCCACATGAGCCCTGTGGGGGCTGAACTGGAAGAGGAGAAGGACTTTGGAGCATAGGCAATGTGTAGCCAAATGGGTGTTTTTTCTACTCAGCTGACAGGAGAGGAGGAGCAGGAGCATCTAGAGGAGCTAAAGAGTGATGAGGAAGACGAGATAAAGGACCCGGACACACCGTGGCAGGCATACACAGGTTTCACAACATTTAAATTTAAACCCAGACAAAGTGCTGGGTACTATGAGCAGACCCTAAGGGAAAAAAACACTCAGTAATGATAAATCAACATACAAAAAAAACTGAGGCTAGACAGGCTTCAAATTACAAACATACTTTATTAAATACACATATATTAAAATAAAAGAGACATAACATATCAAATGTAAAGTGCAGTCTACCCCTGAGGAAAAAGTATATCTGTAGTATTATTATTATCTATATATATGTGAGGGACAAGGGGCAAGGATCATGTAGATCTTATCTACCAACAATACAGAAACGTAGTTGGTATATAGTCTCCAGCATATAGGAGGTTAAAGTGCATGTGCAAATATCCAAAAAAGGGTGTTTTCTCGTATGCCGAAAAAAAATATATACATATATTGCATGCTTATCAAGGGAACACCTCAGAACCTATAAATGCAAAGGTCTATTCAAGGAGACTCTAGGTTAACAACAATAACAGACTATATCAAGTATATGCAGAGTTGGGAGAACAAAAAATACACAGACCCTAATGTGCTACTAATGCTAAAGTGCATGTTCAATCAACGACTGATCCCTCATATCATATTACATAAATGCTACACATACCCATAACAGGGAGATTCCTCAGGAGAGCCACATACCCCGATGCGCGTTTCGGCGATGCCTTACTCGGGGGGGCTCCTGTGGGGGCTGAACTGGAAGAGGAGGAGGACATTGAAGCACAGGCAATGTGTACCCAAATGGGTGGTTTTTCTACTCAGCTGACAGGAGAGGATGACCAGGAGGATTCAGAGGAGCTACAGGGTGACGAGGAAGACTAGTCAGAGGACTCGGACACACCGTGGCAGTATGCAGTGGAGATGGAGTCAGGGAGTCCCTCCGAGTCACTTGCACAAATGGCACGATGCATGCTCAATTGCTTGCGTATTGACAGCCGAATTGTCACCATTCGGCAGAGGTATGACTTCAGGCTCTCCACCTTATTGAACCCTCGCTACTGGTCCAGAATGGGGGCCTTTTTACACCCACCGAGATAGAGGACAAACTGAACTACTACAGAGACATCCTAAATACAGCACAAAATGGCTGTATTTCAAATGGCTGCATTTCAAATGCCTGATTCAAACCCCTGTATGTAGAGGGGGTATCTCACAGGGCCTGAACCACTGTAGACCTGAAGTAAATATATCTTTGCACAAAATGGCTGTATTTCAAATGGCTGTATTTCAAATCCCTGAATCAAACCCCTGTATGTAAAGGGGATATCTCACACAATCTGAACCACTGTAGGCCTGAAGTAAATATATCTTTGCACAAAATGGCTGTATTTCAAATGGCTGTATTTCAAATCCCTGAATCAAACCACTGTATGTAGAGGGAGTATCTCACACGGTCTGAACCACTGTATGCCTGAAGTAAATATATCTTTGCACAATATGGCTGTATTTCAAATGGCTATATTTCAAATGCCTGATTTAAACCCCTGTATGTAGAGGGGGTATCTCACACGGTCTGAACCACTGTAGGCCTGAAGTAAATATATCTTTGCCCAAAATGGCTGTATTTTAAATGGCTGTATTTCAAATGCCTGATTCGAACCCCTGTATGTAGAGAGGGTATCTCACAGGGCCTGAACCACTGTAGGCCTGAAGTAAATATATCTTTGCACAAAATGGCTGTATTTCAAATCCCTGAATCAAACCCCTGTATGTAGAGGGAGTATCTCACACGGTCTTAACTACTGATGTCCTGAAGTAAATATATCTTTGCACAAAATGGCTGTATTTCAAATGGCTGTATTTCAAATTCCTGATTCAAACCCTTGTATGTAGAGGGGGTATCTCACAGGGCCTTAACCACTGTAGGCCTGAAGTAAATATATCTTTGCACAAATTGCCTGTATTTCAAATGGCTTTATTTCAAATCCCTGAATCAAACACCTATATGTGGAGGGAGTATCTCACACGGTCTGAACCACTGTAGACCTGAAGTAAATACAGTACAGACCAAAAGTTTGGACACACCTTCTCATTCAAAGAGTTTTCTTTATTTTCATGACTATGAAAATTGTAGATTCACACTGAAGGCATCAAAACTATGAATTAACACATGTGGAATTATATAAATAACAAACAAGTGTGAAACAACTGAAAATATGTCATATTCTAGGTTCTTCAAAGTAGCCACCTTTTGCTTGGATTACTGCTTTGCACACTCTTGGCATTCTCTTGATGAGCTTCAAGAGGTAGTCCCCTGAAATGGTTTTCACTTCACAGGTGTGCCCTGTCAGGTTTAATAAGTGGGATTTCTTGCCTTATAAATGGGGTTGGGACCATCATTTGCTTTGAGGAGAAGTCAGGTGGATACACAGCTGATAGTCCTACTGAATAGACTGTTAGAATTTGTATTATGGCAAGAAAAAAGCAGCTAAGTAAAGAAAAACGAGTGGCCATCATTACTTTAAGAAATGAAGGTCAGTCAGTCAGCCGAAAAATTGGGAAAACTTTGAAAGTAAGGGCTATTTGACCATGAAGGAGAGTTATGGGGTGCTGCGCCAGATGACCTGGCCTCCACAGTCACCAGACCTGAACCCAATCGAGATGGTTTGGGGTGAGCTGGACCGCAGAGTGAAGGCAAAAGGGCCAACAAGTGCTAAGCATCTCTGGGAACTCATTCAAGACTGTTGGAAGACCATTTCAGGGGACTACCTCTTGAAGCTCATCAAGAGAATGTCAAGAGTGTGCAAAGCAGTAATCAAAGCAAACGGTGGCTACTTTGAAGAACCTAGAATATGACATATTTTCAGTTGTTTCACACTTGTTTGTTATGTATATAATTCCACATGTGTTAATTCATAGTTTTGATGCCTTCATAGTCATGAAAATCAAGAAAACTCTTTGAATGAGAAGGTGTGTCCAAACTTTTGGTCTTTACTGTATATATTTGCACAAAATGGCTATATATCAAATGGCTGTATTTCAAATCCCTGAATCATACCCCTTTATGTAGAGATGGTATCTCACACGGTCTGAACCACTGTAGGCCTGAAGTAATTAAGTATTTGAACAAAATGGCTGTATTTCAAATGGCTGTATTTCAAATCCCTGAATCAAACCCCTGTATGTAGAGGGAGTATCTCAAACGGTCTAAACCACTGTAGGCCTGAAGTAAATATATTGTTGCACGGGGGGCGTGGCTAACTGCCGTCATGGACGGTCGCATCTGAGAGCAGCTCCGTCTTCCACCAGTAATCCTGAGCCATCCTGTACTTACCGACTGTTGATTTTACCCTCAGCGAGGAAGTCTATACCTAATACTGAGCCCGGTTGCGCACCATGAGTCCCAGTAAGGCACAGTTAGCGGCGGAGCGGCTCAAGGAGTTCGCCAGGCAGGACTCCCAACATGGCGCCGCGGCCTCTTCACCATCCCGCACAGCCAGCACGCGGAGTCAGTCCTTGCAACAGCCTCCGACTGACACAGAGGACGCGCCAGAACTTACCCTGCAGACCTCTCACCAGCAGCTGATGGCCGCTATTACAGGTTGCCAGGTCTCCCTGACAGGGAAGATAGAGGAGGTCAGGGTGGATTTGGGCCTACTGCGGCATGACGTACAGCAGTTGCGGGAGAGAGTTAAACTCACCGAAACCAGAGTGTCTGACCTGGAGGACATTACTACTCCCCTGCCGGCTGGAGCTGTACCGCCAGAAATGCGATGACTTAGAGAATCGCGCACGTCGCAATAATGTGCGCATCATAGGTATGCCTGAACGGGCGGAGGGTGCTGACCCGGCGGCTTTCCTGGAGGGGTGGTTCAAGGAGGTATTCCCGAACGCTACCTTCTCCACTGCTTACGCTGTTGAGAGAGCACATCGTGTCCCGGCCAGACCGCTGCCGCCAGGTGCCCCGCCAAGGCCTTTACTTGCCCGCATGTTAAATTGGCGCGACAGAGATCTTATCCTAGCGCAAGCCAGAGTCGCACAGGCTATTACTCTGGGCTCGGCGAACATATCTTTATACCCGGACTTTTCCGCTGACCTGCAAAAAAGAAGGGCTACCTTTGTCTCCATCAAGAGACGACTCCGCGAGATGATTTTCAAATACTCCATGGCATACCCTGCGCGTTTGAGGATCGTCGATGGCGAAAAATCGTTATTCTTCTCTACACCTGCCGAGGCGGAGGACTGGCTTTCTGGGAGACCTCGTCGTTCCCCTCCAAACTGATTTGGGAAATGGATGAAGATCCACTGTCATCAAAAGAGACTTAGGACATTCTACGCAGAATATGTGACGCGGCTGTCCTATGTTCTTACTCCTCCATTTTACCTGGGTCCTCACTTGGTGATGTATTACCTCTTTTGTATCTGGACTCAGAGTTGTTGAGGGTTAATCACATACATATATACACGTTACTGGGTTGATATTGAATATCCAGTCGGCACACCCCACTGCAAATGGTGGAGGTCCGCTACTCTACCTGCACTGGGTTGACATCCCTATACACCGTGCAGGTCCCCCAATGTACGAGGCCACTAGCTACAAAGGCCATGTTTATGTTCTACTGGTTCACCCTCTGTTTGGGTGGTTAAATGTATGCCTTATGTTATTTGCTTTTTCTAAAATGTACAGTCGCTTACTGAGTATTATGATCCATATACATTTCCTCTGTCATAGTGTTCCCCAGCATCTGGGATTCAATCCTCCTTCAATATCTGGTGCACACTATGGCAGACATTAGAGTAATGTCTTGGAACGTCAGAGGGCTAGGCGGGCCCAGGAAACGCATGGCTGTATTTTCACATATCCGAAGTTATGCTCCCCATATCCTAGGGTTACAGGAAACGCACCTCACCGCTGAAACCGGGGGGAGGGTGCGGAAACCCTGGGCTCAATGGGTGGAAAGCGCGTATGGGAACTCATACTCTAAAGGGGTGTCATTGTTGATTCATCGAGCAGTCAGATGGGAACCGCACCACACAAGTATTGACCCAGAGGGGAAATTTGTCTTTGTTTATGCCCACATAAATGGTATTCCATACGTGGTTATGAATATGTACAATCCTCCTCCGGCCAGTCTATCAGTACTTCAGGCAGCGGCGGGATTTGCAGCCCAGTTTCCCACTGCCGGGATTATCGGCATGGGAGACCTTAATATGATACTGGATGACTCGAAAGACAGATTTCGTAATCCGTCTGCTGGTCATTCTGGACGGCCCTTAAATAAAACCGCTCTAGCGCGCCTCCTGTCTGAGCTGGGATGGATATACCTATGGAGAGAGAGATACCCAGACAGGATAGAATATTCTTGTTTTACACCCTCTAGGGGAGCTCTGTCTAGGATTGACTACCTCCTGGGCACCCCTGGCACCTTTATGGCAATACGAGAGATCCGATATGGGTTTCAAGGCCCATCTGACCATGCACCAATAATGGCCTCATTAATTGACCCTTACGTGGCAACCCGAACACCCAAACAGCGTATTCACCCATTTTGGTTGTCTCTAATATCTCTGAATGATAGGGTGCCCGATCAACTTCACACCTTCTTAATGGCTCACCCAGCTGATATGGACTCGGCCTTATTGTTGGATACTCTGAAGGCCTTCCTGCGTGGATGTCTGAAATCCTCCATCTCTTATATCAAGAAGGTCACTCGCCGAAAAGAGGAGGAGTTAGGCATGCAGTGCAGAAATGCTGAATGTGCGTTTGTCTTAGATCCCACCGAGGAGAATAGGAATGACTGGTTGCTGAAAGGTAGGAACTATATGAACCACCTGCAGGAGAAGGGCGACCGCAAAATGCTCTTCTTGAAGCAACAGACCTTTGAACAGGAAAGCAGAGTGGGTAAAGTCCTGGCGCAGATAGTGAGGAGGAATAACATGTCCCCACCGATACTTCGCATCTCGAACAAGGATGGAACAGTGGTGTCGGACCCTGGGGGTATTCTAGACCGATTCAGGGAATTTTACCAGGACCTCCTGTTCCTACGCTGAGTACTCTCCTCAGTCATTAGAGAATTATTTACAGGAAGTGACTCACCCACAATTATCTGAGGCGGATAGGGAAATACTAGATGGAGAGATTACACTGGAAGAAGTAAGTGAGGCGATCGCAGGGTTAAATCTGGGAAAGGCCCCCGGGCCGGACGGGATACCATTGGAGGCATACTCCAAATATGTGGAGATTCTAGTGCCGCAGCTCCTGCGCATGTACAAGAAGTCTCTGGACAGAGGTGTCCTTCCGGAGTCATTATACGAGGCTTCCATTGTAGTTTTATTAAAACCTGATAAGGAACCCCTAGAGTGCGGCTCATACAGGCATATTTCGCTGTTGAACTTAGATTACAAAATTCTTACTAAGTTATTAGCGAATAGACTGAACAGAGTCATATCTACTATTATACATGACGACCAATCAGGTTTTATACCAGGCAGATCTACCTCTAGCAACATACGTAGAGCGCAGGTTATAGCTCAGCTGGGTTGTGCGGATGGAGGTCATGGGCTTTGGCAGCCTTGGATACCGCCAAGGCATTTGACTCTGTCGAGTGGCCCTTCTTGGTGCAGGTCTTGCAGTTTTTTGGCTTTGGGCCTAGGTTTATCAAGTGGATCAATATACTATATAGCTCCACATCTGCGAACATATTGATTAATGGCTTTTTATCATCCACGTTTAGACTATACAGAGGTACCAGGCAGGGATGCCCCCTTTCTCCCTTGTTATTTGCAGTAGCTATAGAACATCTAGCGCTGAGAATTCGTCAAGATGATGTATATAGCGGTATAAAGTTAGGTAACAGAGAGGATAGGCTGGGCCTATATGCTGACGACCTCATTTTGTACATGGACTCCGTGGAGTGCACTTTACCGAGAGCGATATCCATTATTGAACAATTTGGCACATTCTCCGGACTATGTATAAACTGGGCCAAGTCGGCCATTATGCCTTTGTGGGCCTCAGACTGGCCAGCGGTGTATAGGAATTTGATAGTAGTAGATAAATTTAAATATTTAGGAGTGATCATTACGAAAGCCCCGGAAACATCCCATTTGCTGAACATAGTTCCTCTGATGGCATACTTCATAGACAAGTTTAAATCTTGGAATACTTTACCGCTGTCCACAATGGGACGAGTGAACTTAATCAAAATGGTTCTCCAGCCCAAAGCCCTATATCTATTAGAGCACGCTTGCACGCCTGTACCACGCACTTTCATCTGGGGTAGGAATAGAAGGAAATTAGCCGTCAGATCTCTACAGAGAAGTTGGGATCGGGGTGGAGCAGCTCTGCCGGACTTGCACTTATATTTTCTTGCTGGTCAGTTGAGGTATCTGGTGCCATGGGTGACCCGGGACGTGCTCCCTAGCTCTGAATATTATTTGCGGGAGTTTTTGCAGCTCCACACCCTGTGGCCTGTACTTGAGGGCCGATCTTCGGTGTCAGGCTCGCTCCTTCCGATTCATAAATTGGCGCATCAGGTGTGGGGGGCTGCAAAGATGCAGCAATACAAGGATCTACCGGAGGATATACCATTGTGGAACAATCTGATGTTTCCACATCTGATGCAGAGTGATTGGGAGGTGATTTGGAGAAGTTATGGGGTGTGCTATTTGAGGGACCTATATGAAAAGGGTATACTGTTCTCTTTCTCCCAGTTACAGTCCAAAGCGGGGGTTCTGAGATCACATTTTTTCAGGTATTTGCAACTGAGACATGCACTCCAAGCCCAGTTAAAGGATCTGAGGAGGCCTGTGTCAGTCTATCCTTTGATAGGGGTCTTCAGGACTCAAGGCCCGAGGGGATTGATATCAGCTATCTATACGCACTTACTTGGTCTCAAAATTTCAGCTTCTCCATTGGGAGCGGAAAGTAAATGGAGAGGGAATATACCTACTATGACGAATGAGGAATGGGAAGAAGCTCTGGAGGCTCCGGTGGCTGTATCTCCATCTCTCAATAACAGATTGACACAGCTCTTCATTTTAAATAGGTGTTATTTGACCCCAACCAGGCTTTTTAAAATGGGTAGGAGGCAGCACACAGAGTGCCACAGGTGCTCACAACTGAATGCGGATTTCTGGCACCTAATGTGGGATTGCAGTCACATACAATCGTTCTGGAGGGGGGTGGTGGATGTAGTCTCGTCCCTGATCCCGGACTCACTGGTGGTTTGCCCTAAATCTTGCCTTCTGGGTATTGTGGAAGATGAATCACGCTCACGTTACACCCTCACCTTCATTAGAGAAACCCTATTTATGGCTAGGAAAGCCATTGCAATCAGATGGATGGCGGACAGACCTCCTAAGGTTGGACAATGGAAAACCATGGTTAATAATATTATTCCCTTCGAAAGGATCATTTATTCTCATAGGGGTTGTCCTCAAAAATTCGAGAAAATATGGGGACCTTGGTGTGCTTCCCATCTGACTGCTACGACGGCCCATCTGCATTCGATGGTTTGAGGGATGCACCCGTCCAAATGTGCGATATTAGGTTCTATTAATTCGATGCAGCTGAAATAATTCACAGCATGAACCGTATTGCTTTGCCCAATGACGTCAGTCAAAACGAGGTAATATGGATACTGTGTCCTGTTTATTACTGTATGTACTGTTGCGAAATGTATAATTGTGCATTACTCTCCTTACAACATTGTATGACTATGTTCATTGCAGTAATTTTGGAATGTACTGTCACATAATTTGCTTACCATTTTTCAATAAAGCGAGTTTAAAAAAAAATATATTGTTGCACAAAATGGCTGTATTTCAAATGGTTGTATTTCAAATCCCTGAATCAAACCCCTGTATGTAGAGTGATTATCTCACACAGTCTGAACCACTGTAGGCCTGAAGTAAATATATCTTTGCACAAAATGGCTGTATTTCAAATGGCTGTATTTCAAAAGCCGGATTCAAACCCCTGTATGTAGAGGGGGTATCTCACACGGTCTGAACCACTGTAGGCTTGAAGTAAATATATATTTGCACAAAATGGCTGTATTTCAAATGGCTGTATTTCAAAAGCTGGATTTAAACCCCTGTATGTAGAGGAGGTATCTCACACGGTCTGAACCACTGTAGGCCTGAAGTAAATATATCTTTGCACAAAATGGTTTTATTTCAAATGGCTGTATTTCAAATCCCTGAATCAAACCCCTGTTTGTAAAGGGAGTATCTCAAACGGTCTGAACCACTGTAGGCCTGAAGTATATATATCTTTGCACAAAATGGCTGTATTTCAAATGGCTGTATTTCAAAAGCCGGATTCAAACCCCTGTATGTAGAGGGGGTATCTCACACGGTCTGAACCACTGTAGGCCTGAAGTAAATATATCTTTGCACAAAATGGTTTTATTTCAAATGGCTGTATTTCAAATCCCTTAATCAAACCCCTGTATGTACAGGGGGTATCTCACAGGGCCTGAACCTCTGTAGACCTGAAATAAATATATCTTAGCACAAAATGGCTGTATTTCAAATGGCTGTATTTCAAATCCCTGAATCAAACCCCTGTATGTAAAGGGAGTATATCACACGGTCTGAATCACTGTAGGCCTGAAGTAAATATATCTTTGCACAAAATGGCTGTATTTCAAATGGCTCTATTTTAAATCCCTGAATCAAACCCCTGTATGTAGAGGGAGTATCTCACACGGTCTGAACCACTGTAGGCCTGAAGTAAATATATCTTTGCGCAAAATGGCTGTATTTCAAATGGTTGTATTTCAAATCCCTGAATCAAACCCCTGTATGTAGAGTGATTATCTCACACAGTCTGAACCACTGTAGGCCTGAAGTAAATATATCTTTGCACAAAATGGCTGTATTTCAAATGGCTGTATTTCAAAAGCCGGATTCAAACCCCTGTATGTAGAGGGGGTATCTCACACGGTCTGAACCACTGTAGGCTTGAAGTAAATATATATTTGCACAAAATGGCTGTATTTCAAATGGCTGTATTTCAAAAGCTGGATTTAAACCCCTGTATGTAGAGGGGGTATCTCACACGGTCTGAACCACTGTAGGCCTGAAGTAAATATATCTTTGCACAAAATGGTTTTATTTCAAATGGCTGTATTTCAAATCCCTGAATCAAACCCCTGTATGTACACGGGGTATCTCACAGGGCCTGAACCTCTGTAGACCTGAAATAAATATATCTTAGCACAAAATGGCTGTATTTCAAATGGCTGTATTTCAAATCCCTGAATCAAACCCCTGTATGTAAAGGGAGTATATCACACGGTCTGAATCACTGTAGGCCTGAAGTAAATATATCTTTGCACAAAATGGCTGTATTTCAAATGGCTCTATTTTAAATCCCTGAATCAAACCCCTGTATGTAGAGGGAGTATCTCACACGGTCTGAACCACTGTAGGCCTGAAGTAAATATATCTTTGCGCAAAATGGCTGTATTTCAAATGGCTGTATTTCAGATCCCTGAATCAAACCCCTGTATGTAGAGGGAGTATATCACACGGTTTGAACCACTGTAGGCCTGAAGTAAATATATCTTTGCACAAAATGGCTGTATTTCAAATGGCTGTATTTCAAATCCCTTAATCAAACCCCTGTATGTAGAGGGAGTATCTAACATGGTCTGAACCACTGTAGGCCTTAAGTAAAGATATCTTTGCATAAAATGACTGTATTTCAAATGGCTGTATTTCAAATGCCTGATTTAAACCCCTGTATGTAGAGGGAGTATCTCACACGGTCTGAACCACTGTAGGCCTGAAGTAAATATATCTTTTGACCAAAATGGCTGTATTTCAAATGCCTGATTCAAAACCCTGTATGAAGAGATGGTATCTCACAGGGCCTGAACCACTGTAGGCCTGAAGTAAATATATTTTTGCACAAAATGGCTGTATTTCAAATGGCTGGATTTCAAATCCCTGAATCAAACCCCTGTATGTAAGAGGGAGTATTTCACACGGTCTGAACCACTGTACTCCTGAAGTAAATATATATTTTTGCACAAAATGGCTGTATTTCAAATGGCTGTATTTCAAATGCCTGATTCAAACCCCTGTATGTAGAGGGGGTATCTCACAGGGCCTTAACCACTGTAGGCCTGAAGTAAATATATCTTTGCATAAAATGGCTGTATTTCAAATGGCTGTATTTCAAATCCCTGAATCAAACCCCTGTATGTAGAGGGAGTATCTCACACGGTCTGAACCACTGTAGGCCTGAAGTAAATATATCTTTGCACAAAATGGTTTTATTTCAAATGGTTGTATTTCAAATCCCTGAATCAAACCCCTGTATGTACAGGGGGTATCTCACAGGGCCTGAACCCCTGTAGACCTGAAATAAATATATCTTAGCACAAAATGGCTGTATTTCAAATGGCTGTATTTCAAATCCCTGAATCAAACCCCTGTATGTAAAGGGAGTATATCACACGGTCTGAATCACTGTAGGCCTGAAGTAAATATATCTTTGCACAAAATGGCTGTATTTCAAATGGCTCTATTTTAAATCCCTGAATCAAACCCCTGTATGTAGAGGGAGTATCTCACACGGTCTGAACCACTGTAGGCCTGAAGTAAATATATCTTTGCGCAAAATGGCTGTATTTCAAATGGCTGTATTTCAGATCCCTGAATCAAACCCCTGTATGTAGAGGGAGTATATCACACGGTTTGAACCACTGTAGGCCTGAAGTAAATATATCTTTGCACAAAATGGCTGTATTTCAAATGGCTGTATTTCAAATCCCTTAATCAAACCCCTGTATGTAGAGGGAGTATCTAACATGGTCTGAACCACTGTAGGCCTTAAGTAAAGATATCTTTGCATAAAATGACTGTATTTCAAATGGCTGTATTTCAAATGCCTGATTTAAACCCCTGTATGTAGAGGGAGTATCTCACACGGTCTGAACCACTGTAGGCCTGAAGTAAATATATCTTTTGACCAAAATGGCTGTATTTCAAATGCCTGATTCAAAACCCTGTATGTAGAGATGGTATCTCACAGGGCCTGAACCACTGTAGGCCTGAAGTAAATATATTTTTGCACAAAATGGCTGTATTTCAAATGGCTGGATTTCAAATCCCTGAATCAAACCCCTGTATGTAAGAGGGAGTATTTCACACGGTCTGAACCACTGTACTCCTGAAGTAAATATATATTTTTGCACAAAATGGCTGTATTTCAAATGGCTGTATTTCAAATGCCTGATTCAAACCCCTGTATGTAGAGGGGGTATCTCACAGGGCCTTAACCACTGTAGGCCTGAAGTAAATATATCTTTGCATAAAATGGCTGTATTTCAAATGGCTGTATTTCAAATCCCTGAATCAAACCCCTGTATGTAGAGGGAGTATCTCACACGGTCTGAACCACTGTAGGCCTGAAGTAAATATATCTTTGCACAAAATGGTTTTATTTCAAATGGCTGTATTTCAAATCCCTGAATCAAACCCCTGTATGTACACGGGGTATCTCACAGGGCCTGAACCTCTGTAGACCTGAAATAAATATATCTTAGCACAAAATGGCTGTATTTCAAATGGCTGTATTTCAAATCCCTGAATCAAACCCCTGTATGTAAAGGGAGTATATCACACGGTCTGAATCACTGTAGGCCTGAAGTAAATATATCTTTGCACAAAATGGCTGTATTTCAAATGGCTCTATTTTAAATCCCTGAATCAAACCCCTGTATGTAGAGGGAGTATCTCACACGGTCTGAACCACTGTAGGCCTGAAGTAAATATATCTTTGCGCAAAATGGCTGTATTTCAAATGGCTGTATTTCAGATCCCTGAATCAAACCCCTGTATGTAGAGGGAGTATATCACACGGTTTGAACCACTGTAGGCCTGAAGTAAATATATCTTTGCACAAAATGGCTGTATTTCAAATGGCTGTATTTCAAATCCCTTAATCAAACCCCTGTATGTAGAGGGAGTATCTAACCTGGTCTGAACCACTGTAGGCCTTAAGTAAAGATATCTTTGCATAAAATGACTGTATTTCAAATGGCTGTATTTCAAATGCCTGATTTAAACCCCTGTATGTAGAGGGAGTATCTCACACGGTCTGAACCACTGTAGGCCTGAAGTAAATATATCTTTTGACCAAAATGGCTGTATTTCAAATGCCTGATTCAAAACCCTGTATGTAGAGATGGTATCTCACAGGGCCTTAACCACTGTAGGCCTGAAGTAAATATATCTTTGCATAAAATGGCTGTATTTCAAATGGCTTTATTTCAAATCCCTGAATCAAACCCCTGTATGTAGAGGGAGTATCTCACACGGTCTGAACCACTGTAGGCCTGAAGTAAATATATCTTTGCCCAAAATGGCTGTATTTCAAAGGGCTGTATTTCAAATCCCTGAATCAAACCCCTGTATGTAGAGGGAGTATTTCACATGGTCTGAACCACTGTAGGCCTGAATTCAATATTTCTTTGCCCAAAATGGCTGTATTTCAAATGGCTGTATTTCTAATACCTGATTCAAACTCCTGTATGTAGAGGGAGTATCTTACACGGCCTGAACCAGTGTAGGCCTGAATTCAATATTGATGCACCAAATGGCGGTATTTAAAATGGCTTATTACGCTTTGGCCAAAATGTACACCAATGCCTCATCCAGCATAGAGGCAGTGCAGAATGGTGGTTGCAGAGTGCCATTGCATTTGTGTCTTTTTCTTTATATATGTATTTCGCCATAGCAATGTGCACCTACATACAGGTTGTGCTGATTGAATCCCCCACATTTTTTCTTTGTAGTATATATTGGAGGCGTGGCGATCTCCATGCAGTCATGCACACCTGACCAGTCAATCTGTCCTGGAGGCTGGTTTTAAAGTCAGTATAAAACTGAGTCTGCATATATAGCACCTACCAGTAGCCATTTGGCTCCAGGAGAAGTATATAGTGGGCTCAGCATGCATGTTGGTACTTGCATCCCTGGATCCGATGAAAGCTGTAATGGCGCCGGACGGGGTTAAAAGCAGAGTGTGCTTGGCGTGCATGCTGCACCTGCATTCCCTGGACTTTGTGTGGCTGTCATGGCCCACAAACAGGTAAGAACTAGTGTTAGGGACCACTCCATAGAGGCGACCTTGACGTGGTGAGTGGCTTATTACGCTTTGGCCAAAATGTACACCAATGCCTCATCCAGCATAGAGGCAGGGCAGAATGCTGGTTGCAGAGTGCCATTGCATTTGTGTCTTTTTCTTTGTATATGTATTTCGCCATAGCAATGTGCACCTACATATAGGGTTGTGCTGATTGAATCCCCCACATTTTTTCATTGTATCTCACAATGACATCTGCATCAAAGGCTGACAACTAATTTTTTTGTGCCCAAACGAGTGTTTGTTTAACAACTGAATTTGACAGCAGTATATAAGCCTGTAATTTTACACGTGCTGATGCTGCAAGGCCTGAAAATAGTGTTTTTTTTGTTAAAAAAAAGTGTGTTTTTCAAACCCCAGAAAATGATGGGTGTATTTCTAGCTTAAATTGCTCACTGACTAAAACAGATGTTCTAGATTGCCAAAAAAGTCTTTTGTTGGTAACAGAATATGAAAGCTGTATATATTATACTTGAATTTAACACTTGCAGATCTGGAAAATACAGTTTTTTGAATAAAAAAAAGTGTGTTTTTCAAACCACAGAAAATGATGGGTGTATTTCTAGTTTAAATTGCACACTGACTAATACAGATGTTGTAGATTGCCAAAAAAGTCTTTTTTTGGTAACGGAATATGAAAGCTGTATATATTAAACTTGAATTTGACACTTGCAGACCTGGAAAATACAGTTTTTTTTTTTTTTTTTAAGTGTGTTTTTCAAACACAAACAATGATGGTTGTATTTCTAGTTTAAATTGCACACTGACTAATACAGATGTTGTAGATTGCCCAAAAAGTCTTTTTTTGGTAACAGATTATAAAGGCTGTATATATTAAACTTGAATTTAACACTTGCAGATCTGGAAAATACAGTTTTTTGAAAGAAAATAGGGTGTTTTTAAAACCCCAAAAAATGATGGGTGTATTTCTACCTTAAATTGCACACTGACTCATACAGTTGTTGTAGATTGCCAAAAAAAAGTCTTTTTTTTGTAACAGAAGATGAAAGCTGTATATATTAAACTTGAATTTAACACTTGCAGATATGGAAAATACTGTTTTTTGAATAAAAAAAAGTGTGTTTTTCAAACCACAGAAAATGATGGGTGTATTTCTAGTTTAAATTGCACACTGACTAATACAGATGTTGTAGATTGCCAAAAAAGTCTTTTTTGGTAACAGAATATGAAAGCTATATATATTAAACTTGAATTTGACACTTGCAGACCTGGAAAATACAGGGTTTTTTTTAAAGTGTGTTTTTCAAATCAAAGAAAATGATGGGTGTATTTCTAGTTTAAATTGCACACTAACTAATACAGATGTTGTAGATTGCCAAAAAAGTATTTTTTTGGTAACAGAATATGAAAGCTGTATATATTAAACTTGTATTTAACACTTGCAGATCTGGAAAATACTGTTTTTGTTTTTTTTAAAATATTCTTTATTTTCAATTTTCAATAAGAAGACAAAGTAACATGATGTGCAAATATGGCCTTAAAGAATCTACATCCAATGTCACAAAATAAACTTCTATTAGTGATCTGATTATAAACAGATATGGATTCTTATTCTATCTATCAGCAAGTGTTCCTCTTTAGTAAGGGAGGCAGTATACAGTATTAAATTTGAGCTAGTCGGATTTCACTCCCATAAACCCATTTGTTGAAATTATGTGGAGGAACATAAATAAGAGGCCAGAGAAAGAAAAATGAGTTAGACCATTACACGGAAGAGAAAGAAATCAGTAGAGGTGAAGACAAAGAAAGACGAAAGGGGGGGGGGTTTCCCTTGACAGACGTTGTTTTCTCTCAATTGATAGTGTTACCGTCAACCAGGAGGCACCTCCACCAGAGATCTTCAAGGACTCCACAACCTCAGAAACCCATCATGAGTCCTATTTATCCAACCGCTCATCTCCTCAAATCTACAGATTTGGTTAACCTTAGCCTTCCATTCAAGTATGGAGGGAGGGGTTGTGTCTAGCCAATGTAGAGGAATTATCATTTTGGCGCTGCTGCAAGAAGATGTGATACAAGATTCCTTTTGGATGGAGTATAATCAGATGTGGGAAGGGACAGGACTACCATCTCTAGTTTAAGTTTGAAATCTGGGGTTGTGAGTTTCTGAATTATTGCTTCAACCTCTTCCCAAAAGGCTTTTATCCGGGGACAATCCCACCAAATATGTGACAATGTTCCTATTCCTCCTCCACACCTCCAGCACTCCCTTGCATCAGACAAACCTCTCCTGAAGAGGAAGTCAGGGATTCTGTACCATCTTGTTAGCATTTTGAAATGATTCTCCTGCAGACGAGTACAAGTAGAGAATCCATGCGAGTTTGCTAGCACTCTTTTAACTTCCGCATCATTAAGAACTTTGTTCAATTCTTTTTCCCACTCTCTAAGATATAGAGGTTTCAGTGGTTCACCCAAGCCTCCCACCAAAAGATAGAGTTTTGCAACCTTCCCTGCGACAGTGATTGGTGAGCAGATCAATTTCTCAAAGTCAGTCAGAGACCTTTGGATGGAGTACTGTTCTTTCAATTCTCCGCACACAGCTCTGATATGGGACTTCATAAGAAAAAACCCAGGCGAGTCTACAATCGCACTTGGAAGCGTTTCAAGGATAGAAGATTCCACCTTGGGTGTGACATCCCTAAGCCTAGTTGATGTAAGGTAAGACCACAGCTGCGGCTTGTCTCTGTTGCTTTTATTTAGGAGATCCGGGATAAGGCTTACCGGCATCAGGGGAGATGGGTTGGGTGCAAGAGTTTTGCTCATTTCTTTCCAGATCTCACCTAGCCCTCTGAGCATGGGATCTACAGTCATGTCCCTATGTATATGCTTATCTGGGAGCCCTAAGTGTTTCTGGAAACTTTGGCCTGAACTATGTCTGCAGATAGCATGTACATCTGGCTGTCTTTTAGGGTCTACTAGCTCTAGCCATCTATTAAGCTGTATCGCTTTATAATAACTAGAGACGTCAGGCATTCCCAGACCACCTTGTTCCTTACTTCTGGTCAGAATTCTATGGGAAATATGAGGATTTCTACCATTCCATAGGAATTTGGAGAACATACTCCTTACACTCAAGAGAAAGGATTTAGGAAGCCATATTGGGACTAATTGCATAGTATATAGGATTTTGGGCATTAGATAAGCTTTTAAAATGTTTTTCCGCCTCATCCAGGAAAGATAAGGTAGATTATAATTCTGAAGCAAACTTTGCATTTCTTTTAAAAGGGGAGTATAATTATGCAAATATAGGTCATTGGTGTCTTTGGGAATTTGGATCCCTAAATATTTAATCGGTCCCTTAGTCCTCTGGAATGGAAGCTGACTGCTTAGAGCAGTTACTTTGGCTGTTGGTAGGGATATATTTAGGAGTTCAGATTTGGTATGTTTGACTTTAAAATCTGAGAGTGAACTATAGGTGTCTATTCTGTCCATCAAGGGGCCTAGCCCTTTTTCAGGGTCTTTTACTAAGAATAATAAGTCATCTGCAAAAGCAGTGCATTTCAGTTCTCTTTGATCGTAGATAACTCCCAAGATATCTGTTGATTGTCTGACTAGCTGCAAAAGTGTTTCTACCACTAATATAAACAGTGAGGGAGACAGGGGACATCCCTGCCTAGTCCCATTGGTAATATTGAAAGTCGGTGACAACGTGCCATTGACCTTCAACCTAGCATAGGGGTTTTGGTAGAGAGTTCAGATTGCCTGTATAAACATGTCTGGAAAGGCAAACTGTTGCAGAGTCATTTTCATGTACATCCAATTGACTCTGTCGAACGCCTTTTCGGCGTCAATGCTTAGTAAAGCTAGGGGAAAGCCTTTTTTATGAGCTATGTGTATGGCGTGAAAAATTATGTGAGTATTATCCTTCCCCTCCGGACCCCGGACAAATCCTGATTGTTCAGGTCCAATCAGATTTGGTAAAAACTTACTCATTCTGCATGCCAAGATTTTGGCCCAAAGCTTCAGGTTCAGGAGGGAAATTGGACGATAGCTTCCACAGTTTTGGGGGTCCTTCCCTTCTTTAGGGATTAGAGTAACATGAGATTCCAGTGTTTGTCTAGGTAGGAGGTCACCTTGTATCAAGGCGTTGCAAACCTCTGTGAATCTAGGAAATTTTTTATAATATAGCAAGGGCAGACCGTCTGGTCCTGGACTCTTGCCTGGTGGGAAGCTTTTGAGGATGTCTGTTACTTCCTCTGTTGTTATTGTACTGATAAGATATGTAGAATCCTTGCTTGTTATAGTCGGGAGATGTAGAGAGAAGGGATGAGCGAACCCGAACTGTATAGTTCGGGTTCGTACCGAATTTTCGTAAAAGTCCGGGTTCGGGTTCGGTGTTCGGCGCTTTCTTGGCGCTTTTTGAAAGGCTGCAAAGCAGCCAATCAACAAGCGTCATACTACTTGGCCCAAGAGGCCATCACAGCCATGCCTACTATTGGCATGGCTGTGATTGGCCAGTGCACCATGTGACCCAGCCTCTATTTAAGCTGGAGTCACGTAGCGCCGCACGTCACTCTGCTATGATCAGTATAGGGAGAGGTTGCAGCTGCGACGTTAGGGCGAGATTAGGCAGATTAACTCCTCCAAAAGACTTCATTCTGTGATCGATCTGCAGCTGTGGATCATTGAAGTGCTATTATTGACTTGCTCACTTTTTTGAGGCTGCCCAGAGCGTTTTTAGATCACTTTTTTTCTGGGGTGATCGGCGGCCATTTTGTGACTTGTGGTGCGCCAGCACGAGCTATCACCAAGTGTATTTAACCATCGATAGTGTGGTTATTTTGTGCTATATCCTACATCAGCTGCAGGCTGAGCCTGTGTCACCGAAGTGCATTTAACCATCAACAGTCTGGGTAATTTTTGGCCATATACTACATCAGCTGCAGGCTGAGCCTGTGTCACCCAAGTGCATTTAACCATCAACAGTCTGATTATTTTTTGGCCATATACTACATCATCTGCAGGCTGAGCCTGTGTCACCCAAGTGTATTTAACCATCGATAGTGTGGTTATTTTGTGCTATATCCTACATCAGCTGCCGGCTGAGCCTGTGTCACCCAAGTGCATTTAACCATCAACAGTCTGATTATTTTTTGGCCATATACTACATCTGGTGCATGCTGAGCCTGTGTCACCCAAGTGCATTTAACCATCAACAGTGTAGTTATTTTTTGGCCATATATTACATCAGGGGCAAGTTGAGCCTGTCACCCAGCGCCTAAAAAATAGACCTGACATTTCTATTCAACCAAATCTGTACCGTTTTAGCTGGTCAAGTTATTTGTATTGACCGTAAAAGCACACTTTTTTTTCTGGGATGAAAAAGCATTCCTAAATTTGCCATTCTCAAAATAACTAGTTTCTGGTATTTGAGGCCTACTTGAAATCTATCCCAAAAAGAAAATCTTACATTGAAGGTATTGATAGTGTCATTCAGAAAAACCTAAGACACACGCTAGCGTGCTGATAGAAGTGTGATTCTGTGATTAAACCTATACCTGTCACACAGCGCAAAAAAAAACAGGTCTCACATCTCTATTCAACCAAATCTGCACTGTTTCAGCTGGTCAAGTTATTTGTAGTGACCGTAAAAGCAGACTTTTTGTTCTGGGTTGAAAAGGCATTCCCAAATTTGCCATTCTCAAAATAACTAGTTTCTGGTATTTGAGGCCTACTTGAAATCTATCCCAAAAAGAAAATCTTACATTGAAGGTATTGATAGTGTCATTCAGAAAAACCTAAGACACACGCTAGCGTGCTGATAGAAGTGTGATTCTGTGATTAAACCTATACCTGTCACACAGCGCAAAAAAAAACAGGTCTCACATCTCTATTCAACCAAATCTGCACTGTTTTAGCTGGTCAAGTTATTTGTAGTGACCGTAAAAGCACACTTTTTGTTCTGGGTTGAAAAAGCATTCCCAAATTTGCCATTCTCAAAATAACTAGTTTCTGGTATTTGAGGCCTACTTGAAATCTATCCCAAAAAGAAAATCTTACATTGAAGGTATTGATAGTGTCATTCAGAAAAACCTAAGACACACGCTAGCGTGCTGATAGAAGTGTGATTCTGTGATTAAACCTATACCTGTCACACAGCGCAAAAAAAAACAGGTCTCACATCTCTATTCAACCAAATCTGCACTGTTTTAGCTGGTCAAGTTATATTTATTGACCGTAAAAGCACACTTTTTTTTCTGGGATGAAAAAGCATTCCCAAATTTGCCATTCTCAAAATAACTAGTTTCTGGTATTTGAGGCCTACTTGAAATCTATCCCAAAAAGAAAATCTTACATTGAAGGTATTGATAGTGTCATTCAGAAAAACCTAAGACACACGCTAGCGTGCTGATAGAAGTGTGATTCTGTGATTAAACCTATACCTGTCACACAGCACAAAAAAAAACAGGTCTCACATCTCTATTCAAATAAATCTGCACTGTTTTAGCTGGTCAAGTTATTTGTAGTGACATTAAAAGCAGACTTTTTGTTCTGGGTTGAAAAAGCATTCCCAAATTTGCCATTCTCAAAATAACTAGTTTCTGGTAATTGAGGCCTACTTGAAATCTATCCCAAAAAGAAAATCTTACATTGAAGGTATTGCTAGTGTCATTCAGAAAAACCTAAGACACACGCTAGCGTGCTGATAGAAGTGTGATTCTGTGATTAAACCTATACCTGTCACACAGCGCAAAAAAAAACAGGTCTCACATCTCTATTCAACCAAATCCGCACTGTTTTAGCTGGTCAAGTTATTTGTAGTGACCGTAAAAGCAGACTTTTTGTTCTGGGTTGAAAAAGCATTCCCAAATTTGCCATTCTCAAAATAACTAGTTTCTGGTATTTGAGGCCTACTTGAAATCTATCCCAAAAAGAAAATCTTACATTGAAGGTATTGATAGTGTCATTCAGAAAAACCTAAGACACACGCTAGCGTGCTGATAGAAGTGTGATTCTGTGATTAAACCTATACCTGTCACACAGCGCAAAAAAAAACAGGTCTCACATCTCTATTCAACCAAATCTGCACTGTTTTAGCTCGTCAAGTTATTTGTAGTGACCGTAAAAGCACACTTTTTTTTCTGGGTTGAAAAACTATTCCCAAATTTGCCATTCTCAAAATTGTGGTGAACGGGAACAATGAGGAAAACATCTAATAAGGGACGCGGACGCGGACGTGGACATGGTCGTGGTGGTGTTAGTGGAACCTCTGGTGCTGGGAGAGGACGTGGCCGTTCTGACAGAGCCACACGTCCTAGTGAACCAACTCCCTCAGGTCCCAGTAGCCAGCAGAATTTACAGCGATATTTGGTGGGGCCCAATGCCGTTCTAAGGATGGTAAGGCCTGAGCAGGTACAGGCATTAGTCAATTGGGTGGCCGACAGTGGATCCAGCACGTTCACATTATCTCCCACCCAGTCTTCTGCAGAAAGAGCACAGATGGCGCATGAAAACCAAGCCCATCGGTCTGTCACATCACCCCCATGCATATCAGGGAAACTGTCTGAGCCTCAAGTTATGCAGCAGTCTCTTATGCTGTTTGAAGACTCTGCTGCCAGGGTTTCCCAAGGGCATCCACCTAGCCCTTCCCCAGGGATGGAAGAGATAGAATGCACTAACGCACAACCACTTATTTTTCCTGATGATGAGGACATGGGAATACCACCTCAGCACGTCTCTGATGATGACGAAACACAGGTGCCAACTGCTGCGTCTTTCTGCAGTGTGCAGACTGAACAGGAGGTCAGGGATCAAGACTGGGTGGAAGACGATGCAGGGGACGATGAGGTCCTAGACCCCACATGGAATGAAGGTCGTGCCACTGACTTTCAGAGTTCGGAGGAAGAGGCAGTGGTGAGACCGAGCCAACAGCGTAGCAAAAGAGGGAGCAGTGGGCAAAATCAGAACACCCGCCGCCAAGAGACTCCGCCTGCTACTGACCGCCGCCATCTGGGACCGAGCACCCCAAAGGCAGCTTCAAGGAGTTCCCTGGCATGGCACTTCTTCAAACAATGTGCTGACGACAAGACCCGAGTGGTTTGCACGCTGTGCCATCAGAGCCTGAAGCGAGGCATTAACGTTCTGAACCTTAGCACAACCTGCATGACCAGGCACCTGCATGCAAAGCATGAACTGCAGTGGAGTAAACACCTTAAAAACAAGGAAGTCACTCAGACTCCCCATGCTACCTCTTCTGCTGCTGCCGCCTCGGCCTCTTCTGCTGCTGCCGCCGCCTCGGCCTCTTCTGCTGCTGCTGCCGCCGCCTCGGCCTCTACCTCCGCCTCTGGAGGAACGTTGGCACCTGCCGCCCAGCAAACATGGGATGTACCACCAACACCACCACCTGCGTCACCAAGCATCTCAACCATGTCACACGGCAGCGTTCAGCTCTCCATCTCACAAACATTTGAGAGAAAGCGTAAATTCCCACCTAGCCACCCTCGATCCCTGGCCCTGAATGCCAGCATTTCTAAACTACTGGCCTATGAAATGCTGTCATTTAGGCTGGTGGACACACACAGCTTCAAACAGCTCATGTCACTTGCTGTCCCACAGTATGTTGTTCCCAGCCGCCACTACTTCTCCAAGAGAGCCGTGCCTTCCATGCACAAACAAGTGTCCGATAAAATCAAGTGTGCACTGCGCAACGCCATCTGTGGCAAGGTCCACCTAACCACAGATACGTGGACCAGTAAGCACGGCCAGGGACGCTATATCTCCCTAACTGCACACTGGGTAAATGTAGTGGCGGCTGGGCCCCAGGCGGAGAGCTGTTTGGCGCACGTCCTTCCGCCGCCAAGGATCGCAGGGCAACATTCTTTGCCTCCTGTCTCCTCCTCCTCCTACTCAGCTTCCTCCTCCTCTTCTTCCACCTGCTCATCCAGTCAGCCACACACCTTCACCACCAACTTCAGCACAGCACTGGGTAAACGTCAGCAGGCCATTCTGAAACAAATATGTTTGGGGGACAGGCCCCACACCGCACAGGAGTTGTGGCGGGGTATAGAACAACAGACCGACGAGTGGTTGCTGCCGGTGAGCCTCAAGCCCGGCCTGGTGGTGTGCGATAATGGGCGAAATCTCGTTGCAGCTCTGGGACTAGCCGGTTTGACGCACATCCCTTGCCTGGCGCATGTGCTGAATTTGGTGGTGCAGAAGTTCATTCGCAACTACCCCGACATGTCAGAGCTGCTGCATAAAGTGCAGGCCGTCTGTTCGCGCTTCCGGCGTTCACACCCTGCCGCTGCTCGCCTGTCTGCGCTACAGCGTAACTTCGGCCTTCCCGCTCACCGCCTCATATGCGACGTGCCCACCAGGTGGAACTCCACCTTGCATATGCTGGACAGACTGTGCGAGCAGCAGCAGGCCATAGTGGAGTTTCAGCTGCAGCACGCACGGGTCAGTCGCACTGTGGATCAGACCCACTTCACCACCAATGACTGGGCCTCCATGCGAGACCTGTGTGCCCTGTTGCGCTGTTTCGAGTACTCCACCAACATGGCCAGTGGCGATGACTCCGTTATCAGCGTTACAATACCACTTCTATGTCTCCTTGAGAAAACACTTAGGGCGATGATGGAAGAGGAGGTGGCCCAGGAGGAAGAGGAGGAAGAGGGGTCATTTTTAGCACTTTCAGGCCAGTCTCTTCAAAGTGACTCAGAGGGAGGTTTTTTGCAACACCAGAGGCCAGGTACAAATGTGGCCAGACAGGGCCCACTACTGGAGGACGAGGAGGACGAGGATGAGGAGGAGGTGAAGGAGGATGAGGATGAAGCATGTTCACAGCGGGGTGGCACCCAAAGCAGCTCGGGCCCATCACTGGTGCGTGGCTGGGGGGAAACACAGGACGATGACGATACGCCTCCCACAGAGGACAGCTTGTCCTTAACTCTGGGCAGCCTGGCACACATGAGCGACTACATGCTGCAGTGCCTGCGCAACGACAGCAGAGTTGCCCACATTTTAACGTGTGCGGACTACTGGGTTGCCACCCTGCTGGATCCCCGGTACAAAGACAATGTGCCCACCTTACTTCCTACACTGGAGCGTGATAGGAAGATGCGCGAGTACAAGCGCACGTTGGTAGACGCGCTACTGAGAGCATTCCCAAATGTCACAGGGGAACCAGTGGAAGCCCAAGGCGAAGGCAGAGGAGGAGCAAGAGGTCGCCAACGCAGCTGTGTCACGCCCAGCTCCTCTGAGGGCAGGGTTAGCATGGCAGAGATGTGGAAAAGTTTTGTCAACAGGCCACAGCTAAGTGCACCACCACCTGATACGGAACGTGTTAGCAGGAGGCAACATTTCACTAACATGGTGGAACAGTACCTGTGCACACCCCTCCACGTACTGACTGATGGTTCGGCCCCATTCAACTTCTGGGTCTCCAAATTGTCCACGTGGCCAGAGCTAGCCTTTTATGCCTTGGAGGTGCTGGCCTGCCCGGCGGCCAGCGTTTTGTCTGAACGTGTATTCAGCACGGCAGGGGGCGTCATTACAGACAAACGCAGCCGCCTGTCTACAGCCAAGGTGGACAAGCTGACGTTCATAAAAATGAACCAGGCATGGATCCCACAGGACCTGTCCATCCCTTGTGCAGATTAGATATTAACTACCTCCCCTTAACAATATATTATTCTTCTCCAGGGCACTTCCTCATTCAATACTATTTTTAATTTCATTTTACCATTATATTGCGGGGCAACCCAAAGTTGAATGAACCTCTCCTCTGTCTGGGTGCCGGAGCCTAAATGTGTGACCGTGGCCTGTTCCAGTGGTGGGTGACGTGAAGCCTGATTCTCTGCTATGACATGAATACAGATTCTGCGCTGACATAAGGCCAGATTCTCTGTTACGGGACCGCTCTCCTCTGTCTGGGTGCCTGGGCCTAAATGTGTGACAGTGGCCTGTTCCAGTGGTGGCTGACGTGAAGCCTGATTCTCTGCTATGACATGAAGACAGATTCTGCGCTGACATAAGGCCAGATTCTCTGTTACGGGACCTCTCTCCTCTGTCTGGGTGCCGGGGCCTAAATGTGTGACAGTGGCCTGTTCCAGTGGTGGGTGACGTGAAGCCTGATTCTCTGCTATGACATGAAGACAGATTCTGCGCTGACATAAGGCCAGATTCTCTGTTACGAGACCGCTCTCCTCTGTCTGGGTGCCGGGGCCTAAATGTGTGACAGTGGCCTGTTCCAGTGGTGGGTGACGTGAAGCCTGATTCTCTGCTATGACATGAATACAGATTCTGCGCTGACATAAGGCCAGATTCTCTGTTACGGGACCTCTCTCCTCTGCCTGGGTGCCTGGGCCTAAATGTGTGACAGTGGCCTGTTCCAGTGGTGGGTGACGTGAAGCCTGATTCTCTGCTATGACATGAAGACAGATTCTGCGCTGACATAAGGTCAGATTCTCTGTTACGGGACCTCTCTCCTCTGCCTGGGTGCCGGGCCTAAATGTGTGACAGTGGCCTGTTCCAGTGGTGGGTGACGTGAAGCCTGATTCTCTACTATGACATGAATACAGATTCTGCGCTGACATAAGGCCAGATTCTCTGTTCCGGGACCTCTCTCCTCTGCCTGGGTGCCTGGGCCTAAATGTGTGACAGTGGCCTGTTCCAGTGGTGGGTGACGTGAAGCCTGATTCTCTGCTATGACATGAAGACAGATTCTGCGCTGACATAAGGCCAGATTCTCTGTTACGGGACCGCTCTCCTCTGTCTGGGTGCCGGGGCCTAAATGTGTGACAGTGGCCTGTTCCAGTGGTGGGTGACGTGAAGCCTGATTCTCTGCTATGACATGAAGACAGATTCTGCGCTGACATAAGGCCAGATTCTCTGTTACGGGACCTCTCCTCTGCCTGGGTGCCTGGGCCTAAATGTGTGACAGTGGCCTGTTCCAGTGGTGGGTGACGTGAAGCCTGATTCTCTGCTATGACATGAAGACTGATTGTGCGCTGAGATGAAGCCAGATTCTCTGCTATGGCATGAAGAGACTGATTCTCTGCTGACATGAAGCCAGATTCTTTGCTATGGCATGAAGAGACTGATTCTCTGCTGATGTGAAGCCAGATTCTCTGCTATGGGACCTCTGTCCAATTGATATTGGTTCATTTTTATTTTTTTTATTTTAATTTTAATTCATTTCCCTATCCACATTTGTTTGCAGGGGATTTACCTACATGTTGCTGCCTTTTGCAGCCCTCTAGCTCTTTCCTGGGCTGTTTTACAGCCTTTTTAGTGCCCAAAAGTTCGGGTCCCCATTGACTTCAATGGGGTTCGGGTTCGGGACGAAGTTCGGATCGGGTTCGGATCCCGAAACCGAATATTTCCGTGAAGTTCGGTCGAACTTCTCGAACCCGAACATCCAGGTGTTCGCTCAACTCTAGTAGAGAGCTCAAGAAATTCCTAATATGTTGTTCTTTTTGTGATTTTCACTCAGGTGTATCTTTCTGGTGAAGATTGTATAAGGCTGAGTAGAATTCTTTGAAAGCCCTGGCTATCTCTGGTGTTTCCTGCGTTAGGTTACCATTTTGTTGTTTTATAGCTGAAATGTAGGTTATATTCTTAGCTTTCTTTAACAGAGAGGACATCAACTTCCCTCCTTTATCACCATGGGTGTACACCTTGTACTGAAAATTCAGCATCTGTCTCATAACCCTTTGATTGAGAAGGTCACGGAGTTGCAATCTAAGCTCTGTCAAAGTTTTTTGGTGCTCAATTTTTAGGGAAGCTTTAGGCAATTTTTCTACAGTTGCTATCTTCTCTAATAGTGTGTCTATTGGTTTTTGTCGCTCTTTCTTAACTCTGGAACCCAATGAAATAAGACACCCTCTGACAAATGCCTTGTGGGCCTCCCATATAATGGGCTGTGAGCTGTGTGCAGTTGAATTAATCGCAAAATACTCCATCAATTGGGTCTTAACCTGATCCAGATGAGACTGATTGAGTAATAAGGATTCGTTCAGTTTACAGCTCCATTCTTTTTTTGGTAGAGAGGCCAGGGTGAGGGTCACCGAGCATGGTGTGTGGTCTGACACCGTGATAGTTCCGATCTCAGCTGACCTAGCGGTGGGAAGAAGAGATGCAGAAGTTAAAATGTGGTCTAACCGCTGATATGTTCCATGTGGGATGGAGTAGAAGGAGAAATCTTTGACTGAAGGGTGGAGGCTACGCAAAACATCAATTAGGTGCAGCTCATGGAGTTTCTTGTGAAGTTTGCTACGGAGTTTTTGCAATATATGGGACTTAGTGGAGGATGAGTCCACTGTTGGGTCTAGTACTAGATTCAGGTCCGCGCCCAGGATTATTTGTCCTTCGGCAAAAAGCTTGAGGGTGTCAATGGCTTGTAGGAGCCAGTGAACTGGAGATTTGTTAGGGACATAAAAGTTAGCTAACGTAAATTTGTAATTTGCTATTAAGCCCTTAACTAACAGGAGCCTTCCTTCCGCATCTGAATGTTGTTTCAGGAAGGTAAATAGTACTGATTGGTGGATTGCAATGGCAACACCTTTAGAGGCTGATACTGGTTGGGTGCTATGAAACCAGTGTGTAAATGGACGCTTCGGTAGTCTTGGCATTTTCCTCTGGCGGAGGTGTGTCTCCTGGAGGAACACAACATGTGAACCTAGTTTTTTAAGGGCAAGCATAACTTGACCTCTTTTCTGAGGTGAATTAAGACCCTTTACATTAAATGTGGAAACTACTATGTCGGTCATCTTAAGTGGGCTGCGATGCCTAGTTTTTTAGCTAAGAGTTCTCTGTGAACTCGTCTACCAAATAAGGTCAAGGGTTGGGTGAGAAACAGATAGGGAAGGAAGTTATAGGAGAGGGGGGGGGGAAGAAAGAACAGGAATAAAAGATCAAGAAATATATAGAGTATAGTGTAGTTAATCAGTTACTGGATACGAAGCCAGTAAATAGAGGCTGTCACATAGGGAGTAATCTGTGATGTATGTAGACAGCAGGGGGGTAAAACAAGAAAAATTTTGGCCTGGTCACGTCGTCCAGACATCTCAGCTATCAATATTAAAACTTTTCTCTGGTGACCTGCATATACAAATTATTAACAAGCCCTTAGGTGCGGACGTAGGAAGTTTAGTGGATGGGGGAAGGGGGTGAAGGAGGAAGGAGGAGAAGAGGGAGGGAAGGAAGGGGGGGAGGAGGAAGGAAGTGGGGATGTGGGGGAGGGAAATAGAGATGGGGAAGGGGAAAGAGAGGGGAAGGGTGAGCAGCTTAACAGGCATTGTACTATCTTCTTAATAAGTCTGTGTTACTGACAGTAGCATACCTTTTAACATTTTACATTTTAACATTAATTTGCATGCGAAAAGAACATACAATGTGTTAAACTGGAGCACATCTGTATCTGAGAGTCACAGATGCAGTCTCATGAAAAGATAAGATCTAATTTTAAAAAAAACATGCGCCAGGACTCCCAGACCAAACATGCTAAATGCATCAACAGAAAATGTGTTATACAGCTGAAATCGCAGATGTAGCCTCGCATGGAAGGATAACGTTAGCACAAAAACGCTCGAGCATCTCCCATACGAAGCTACATGAGCTATGGCACTGGGTACATATAGACTTCAACATATTGGTGCTTAAACATTACACATCTGGTCTCACATGGAGGTGACGGGAACTTATCCGTTGCTGATATCAGGAGATGTTTTTTACCTTAATTTGCAGGTAAAGAAGCAACAAGCATAGAATGTATAGCGCTGGAGCACATCCTCACCTAAGAGCCACATACACATTCCCAAAGAAGGACTATGTCTAACTAAAGTGCAACCAGACACCCAGGCAGTGGCCCTTTAAGTATATTAACAGAAATTTCAATATATAATAGAAGTCGCAAATGCAGTTAATAATGCTCGATTATCATCCATGCGAATCTACATGCGCAGAGTTACCCATTACATTTAAAGATCAACATATTGGTGCCTAATCTTTACACATTTGGTCTAACAGGGAGGTAATGGGAACTAATACCTCAACTTAATGTTATCTAAGTATCACTCTATCTAGCAAAGGGGCATCAGAATGTTGAGTGCATGAAACATCTAATCAATGTAGCTTGAACATGAACAAGGTACATGGAGTACCGGAGAACTGATCCATGGGTAATGGTGGTTCAAGTCCCTAGGACGTACGTTGTCTCGGCCTCAAGCCACCGAGAATGTGGGTAAACATGCCTAGAGCGTCCCTGAGTGTTGATTAGGATCTAGAATAAGGACTGTCCTAAAGAAGGTATCTCTAGTGTGACCCACTTAAGGCCTCAATAATACTTCACCGTGTCACCGGCCGAGGTATCTTCATATTGGAGGCTCCGCAGCTCCTATCAGGTGTTTAGACATTTTGCTGGACTTGGCCCGCTGGACTCTTCTCCAAGATTCTACTAGCGGTAAGGCCGGGAGTCACAGGCAGCCATGAGGGAATATCGATGGGCTGTATTCCGATGCGCTCCCACGCACCCTTCAGGTCTTCCGGTACATGGATGGTAATACGTTTCCCGCTTTTAAGAACTGACAGTCCAAAGGGATACATCCAAGTATATGGGATCTTTTGTGCCCTTACAGCGTCTAGTAGAGGCTTCAGTATGCGCCTCTTCGCGAGCATTGATGGTGCAATGCCCTGATAAAGCGCAATATCTGCGCCCACATATAGAATCCTGCCTTTAGCCCGCGCTGCCTCCATGATACGAGCTGTGTCTATAAATGATAATAGGCCACAGACTACATCCCTTGGCCTCTCATTTGGCTTCGGTTGGGGTCTCAGCGCTCTGTGTATGCGCTCTATTATGATGGATTCAGCAGAGTCCGGTCCTAGTAGGTCTGCAAAGATTTCTGTGTCTACCTTGCGGAGTGATTCCGCAGCCCAGGACTCAGGTAGGCCTTTTATTCAGACATTGCGCCTCCTGCTGCGGTTCTCTTGATCTTCCAATAGTAAAAATGCTCTGTTGAGCTCTGCGGCATGTCCATTCAAGCATTCCGCTACTCCTGAAGCATATGTCTGCAGTCCTTGGGCTGTCTGTTCCAGAGCTTCAACTCTGTGGCCGATTTGGGATATTTCTGTTTTAATCTCTGCCAGCTCTGTAAGTACCGGTCTCAGGGCTTTGTCTAAAGCTTGACCAAGCACTTTAGTGAGGAATGATTTGGATACAGGCCCTGGATCCCGTTCATCAGCTGCACCGCATCTCTTACTGTCTGCCTCCGAGTCATCAGCTTCCGCTTCAGCTTCGCGCGCCGCCGACATTTTAGCATTGGCTCCCGGTGAATGTGAGCTTCTCTTTTTAAGAAATTTCTGCATGTCCTGCTGGCCTTTATGCGACCTCGGCGTGTACGGGGGTTCAAGCCCTTTGTCTCTCCCGTATTTGACCATTATTGCACAGGTCACCGCTGTTTAAATAGCTGTAGATGCTGGGACGTGGAGGAGCAGCTCTTTCACACAGCCATCCACGCCAACGTCCAGGCTCCGCCCCAAAAATACAGTTTTTTTTTTTTTTAAAGTGTGTTTTTCAAACCCCAGAAAATGATTGGTGTATTTCTAGCTTAAATTGCACACTGACTAATCCAGATTTTGTAGATTGCCAAAAAAGTCTTTTTGGTAACAGAATATGAAAGCTGTATATATTAAACTTGAATTTAACACGTGCAGATCTGGAAAATACTGTTTTTTGGAGAGAAAAAAAAGTGTGTTTTTCAAACCCCAGAAAATGATGGGTGTACCTTAAATTGCACACTGACTAATCCAGATGTTGTATTTTGCAAAAAAAAAATAATATGGTGATTTGCAATGTTCCAAAAGCTCAGATGCAGTGCTGGTGCACTGAGCTTGCATAAAATGGCCGCCACCACCCACCTAACTAACAGAATTGTAAAAGTTATTATTTTTTTTGGTCAATGGCCTCCGGGCAGGGTAAAACGATTGTGCCCTGCACCCACACAACTATTTCTAGGTAGATTGCTGAGTTAGAGTCTCTCCTATTCTCTCCCTGAAATCACAAGTCCAGCAGCATCCTCTCCCTGCACTTGTAACAGCAGAGTGACGTGCAGCGCTATGTGACTCAAGCTTATATAGGGTCTGGGTCACATGCTGCCTTGGCCAATCACAGCGATGACATTAGTAGGCATGGCTGTGATGGCCTCTTGGGGCAAGTAGCATGACGCTTGTTGATTGGCTGCTGTGCAGCCTTTCAAAAAGCGCCAAGAAAGCGCCGAACACCGAACCCGAACTTTTATGGAAATGTACACTTTACAGTTTGGGTTCGCTCAACCCTACTCATGATCCAAAGCATACCACATCATCTTGTAAAAGACAGCAGAGGCAGTGTGAGGTCTTGGGCATGCATGGCTGCCAGTGGCACTGGGTCCCTAGTGTTTATTGATGATGTGACACAGGACAGAAGCAGCCGGATTATTTCTGGCTTTTTCAGAGACATACTGTATGCTCAAATCCAGCCAAATGCAGCCAAACCGCCCGCTGTTATTTTATGTTTAACCCCCTGCAGCCCTCTGTGTTATGTGCTGGCGGGCGCAGCACGAGGAGGGGGGAATTTGGGCGGTGCGGCAGTGCAGGCGGGAGGGTTGCGATCATCAGGGCAGTGCTGAGGGGGGTGGGCAGGCACGCGATCATCCGCCCGCCCCTCTTTTAGGATGGTCGAGCGGTTTGCAGAGTGTCAGCACATTGCTGACACTCTGCTTGAAACGCCTGACATCTGTGCTGGCACAGATGTCAGGCGTTTAACCTCTTCCACGCCGCGGTCCGTAGGGACCGCTGTATGGAAGAGGTTAACAGGGAGGGAGCTCCCTCCCTCTCCCATCGGGGGCAGCTGTGCCTTTTCAGCCCCCGATGGGAGAGGGAGGGGGCTCCCCTCTCCATCACCCACTGCTCTGTTGTGGCAGCGAGTGATGGTTACTGTGGCGAAAATAACCTCGCCACCGGGTTTTGGAGGGGCCTGTTTGCCAGCCTCTTGCCCCAGGATTATGGCCCATATACTAACTTTGAAGGAGAAGGTAGACCGGCCGCACAGCCTGAATCTGTGGAACTGTTTTGGGCAGGAAAGCCATGCTTGTGGTCGGCCAAATGTGACTTCCATGGAATTCGGGAACCCCTGCTCGGATCTGGGTGATTTTTGGATATGTTGCTCACCCAGATCAGAGCTATCCATGGATGTATAAATTATGGGGATATGTAAGGTTTTGATGTGTTTTCTGTTTGGAAAAATGTGTGTTCCTGCCTGTGAGTAATTTAGTTAGCCCATTATGTTTGGTAATTGTATCACAGGCAGAGCCCATTGTGTTTTGGTAATTGTATTTTGTTGATTGCGTCAAAGACAATGCCTATTCTGTTATTGAGTGCGTCACAGGCAATGCCATTGTGTTTGTTAATTGCATCAAAGACAATGACATTGTGTTTGTTGAATGTATCGTTTTTGTGTTTAAACTGTAAAACTGTAAAGGATTGGCTGTTATGTTATGTCCTCAGTTCCCAACCAGGTCCACGGGGAGGTACCCTTGTTGGAAAATGTGTATATAAGTCAATGCTTGTGTGTTCAATAAAGAGTTCCTGTTTTACGCTTCATCATGTTGAGGCTGATGTTTGGGTAACTGATCGACACTGGGGATTGCTATACGCTGAAGATTTGCTATACTCTCCTGGCTATAACTACTAGCTCTTGTAAGAGCTGTTCCTGGTTCCTGTGGTGGTTACGGTGTCGAGTGGAATGCTTGGAGTCCTCAGGAACCACTAGAAGCATCCATTAATGAAAGTACCCAGTCGGGGTGCCAGGAGATCCGTTACATTGGTGGCAGTAGTAAGATGGCGTCCTAGTGCGAGAAGAAGCAGCTCGGAGACATTGTTCATGGAGCATATTGAGGGCAACGCTAGTATCTGTACAGCGCCCCTGGCTACAGCAGGATGGAATTCTAGTCTTCAGACAGCGTTCCACTACGATGAGGAGGATTATCGGGACTGGAGGGATGCAGTCCGGAAAGGCGTCTGGCACGAGGCCCTGGAATATGTACAGCGTCTCCCCATGTGAGTGGCCCTGCGAATGCCCCTTCTGGGAAAGCAGCCCCTGGATGAGTGGGTGACAGAACTCGAGAGCCTGGTATGGAAGGAGCTTTGGCTAGACGACGCCTACCAGGCACTCTGGTGGTATGTGATTCGGCACTCCCCCTGGATGGCTGAGCACGACCGACACGAGGGTGAGGATAAGGATGGCCCTGGCCTGTTGTTTGAGTCCTTCGCAGAACCGGAGTTCGGAGATGCTGGAGAGTCCCTGTTCTGGGATATCTATGACTAAAGGGAGGCTGTGCATGATTTGGCTACAGCGAGAGAGGTGAGACAAGACCTGGCATCTCTAGTGACAATGGAGTGGGATCTGGAGCAGGATTACCAATACTTCTTCAGCTTAATTCGGCCCCAATATACACTGCCAGAGAGTTGGGTGGCAGTCCCAGACCTACAA
Organism: Bufo bufo; assembly: GCF_905171765.1. Classification (NCBI taxonomy): domain Eukaryota; kingdom Metazoa; phylum Chordata; class Amphibia; order Anura; family Bufonidae; genus Bufo; species Bufo bufo. Next base: position 324,726,985 of record NC_053389.1, read on the forward strand.
CCCTACAGCTGGGAAGACCCGACTGAAGTATCCCCTGCTTCAGTACCAGCTACGGAGGTAGGGGACCTCCTAGACTGGTCCTGCGGGGATCCCCATATGGCAGGTGGAGATGGGACGAAGTCTCTCCACCAGCCCTACAGGGATGCGGGGCAGTCGGCCAAGATCCCCAACTGCAGCCGGATTTTCAGGCAGTAGGGACAGTCGGTCCTGCTCCCCAGCGGCAGTATGTTTTGCAGGGAGAGAAGAGCATCGTCTCCATTCCCCAGCGGCAGTGTACCTTGAAGGGAGAGGAGACAACCTGTCTCTCTCCCCAACCACAGGGGGACAACACCCCTAACTCTGATGGTGCAGATGGGACCGCAGTCTCTGCACCAGGCCTACCGGGATGCTGGACGGCCGGTACAGATCCCCCACCAACCCCGCAGGAATGCCAGGAGGAGGAGTAAGCGATCCCTCCTCTCCACAGCTGATCCGCAACAAGGTCCTGGGGGTAGGATTCCCTGACCCCATCACAGCGGAAGAGCTGGCATCTGGGCACAGCGCAGTTGGCCTTTGCCCTCCCCTATCCTCTTGTCCAGAGGCTGACTCCCCACAGGCTACCCCAGCGGAAGAGCTGGCATCTGGTCAGAGTGCAATTGGCCTCTGCCCTCCCCTATCCTCTTGTCCAGAGGCTGACTCCCCACAGGCTACCCCAGCGGAAGAGCTGGCATCTGGTCAGAGTGCAGTTGGCCTCTGCCCTCCCCTATCCTCTTGTCCAGAGGCTGACTCCCCACAGGCTACCCCAGCAGAAGAGCTGGCATCTGGGCAGAGCACAGTTGGCTTCTGCCCTCTCCTATCCTCTTGTCCAGAGGCTGACTCCCCACAGACTAGCTTAGCTGATGAGCTTTCACCAGGGCAGAGTACCGCTGATCCCTGCCCACAAAGTAACCTCCACTCCAAGCCAGGGAGCAACACAGAGATCGGGAGTACAAGTTACCAACACAACCTTGGTGGACTCACTGGACAGAGACAGGCTACCAAATTCAACAGGTCCAGTATGGGGTTGTGCATGGGCTGCCAGACTAACTCAGGTACCGACCGCGTGAGGTCAGGCATCTGGTTAGTCTTCCCTGAGAGGGGGAGATGTGTGGCAAAAAAAAAAACTCGCCACTGGGTTTTGGAGGGGCCTGTTTGCCAGCCTCTTGCCTCAGGATTATGGCCCATATACTAACTTTGAAAGAGAAGGTAGCCAAATGTGACTTCCTTGGATTTCGGGAACCCCTGCTCGTATCTGGGTGATTTTTGGATATGTTGTTCACCCAGATCAGAGCTATCCATGGATGTATAAATTATGGGGATTTGTGGGGTTTTGAGGCGTTTTTTCTGTGTTTTGGGGAAAAATGTGTGTTTTTGTGTAAAACTTAAAAAAATTTAAGAAAGTATACATATTAGGTATCGCCACGTCCGTAGCGACCTGCTCTATAAAAATATCACATGACATAACCCCTCAGGTGAACATTGTCAAAAAAATAAAATAAAAACTGTGCTAAAAAAACATTTGTTTTGTCACCTTATGTCACTCAAAGTGCAACAACCAGCGATCAAAAAGGTGTATGACCCCCACAATGGAGCCAATCTAACCGTCATCTCATCACACAAAAAATGATACCCTACATAATACAATTGCCCATAAAATTTAAAAAAAATGGGTCTCAGACTATGGAGACACTAAAACATGTTTTTTTTTGTTTCGAAAATGATATTATTGTGTAAAACCAAAATTTTAAAAAAAGGTATACATATTAGGTATTGCCACATCAGTAAGAACCTGCTCTATAAAAAAAACACATAACCTAACGCCTCAGGTGAACACTGTAATTTTTTTTAATTAAAAACTGTGTCAAAAAAGCAATTTTTTGTTACCTTACATCACAAAAAGTGTAATAACAAGCGACCAGAAAGTCATATGCACCCCAAAATAGTGCCAATCTAACCATACTCTCATCCCACAAAAATGATACCCAACCTGAGACAATCGCCTAAAAACTGAAAAAACTATGGCTCTCAGACTATGGAGACACTAAAACATGATTTTTTTTTTGTTTGTTTCAAAAATGATATTATTGTGTAAAACCTTAATAAATAAGAAAAAGGTATACATATTAGGTATTGCCGTGTCCAGAAGAACCTGCTCTATAAAAATAGCACATGATATAACCTGTCAGATGAACTTTGTAAATAATAAAAAATAAAAACTGTGCCAAAACCGCAATTTCTTGGCAAATTTTCCATTTTAATCCTTTTTTTCCCGTAACAAAGCAAGGGTTAACAGCCAAACAAAACTCAATATTTATGGCCCTGATTCTGTAGTTTACAGAAATGCCCCATGTGTGGTCGTATGGCCACACGGTAGGGCGCAGAAGGAAATGAACACCATATGGTTTTTGGAAGGCAGTTTTTGCTGGACTGGTTTTTTGACACCATGTCCCATTTGAAGCCCCCCTGATGCACCCCTAGAGTAGAAACTCCAAAAAGTGACCCCATTTAAGAAACTACACCCCTCAATGTATTCAAAACTGATTTTACAAACTTTGTTAACCCTTTAAGTGTTCCACAAGAGTTAATTGCAAATGGAGATGGAATTTCTATTTTTTGTTACCTTGCCTCACAAAAAGTGTAATATAGAGCATTCAAATCATATGTACCCTAAAATAGTACCAACAAAACTGCCACCTAATCCCGTAGTTTCAAAAATGGGGTCACTTTTTGGGAGTTTCTACTCTAGGGGTGCATCAGGGGGCTTCAAATGGGACATGTTGTCTAAAAACCAATCCAGCAAAATCTGCCTTCCAAAAACCAAATGGCGTTCCTTTCCTTCTGCACCCTGCTGTGTGCCCGTACAGCAGTTTACAACCACATATGGGTTGTTTCTATAAACTGCAGAATCAGAGTAATAAATGTTGAGTTTTATTTGACTGTTAACCCTTGCTTTGTTACTGTAAAAAAATTATTCAAATGGAAAATCTTCCAAAAAAGTGAAATTCTGAAATTTTATCTCCATTTTCCATTAAATTCTAACACCTAAAGGGTTAATTAAGCTTGTAAAATCAGTTTTGAATACCTTGAGGGGTGTAGTTTCTTAGATGTGGTCACTTTTATGGAATTTCTATTCTAGGGGTGCATCAGGGGTTCTTCAAATGGGACATGGTGTCAAAAAAAGGCCATCAAAATCTGCCTTCCAGAAACCATATGGCGTTCCTTTGCTTGTGCACCCTGCAGTTTGGTCATACAGCAGTTTACGACCACATATGGGGTGTTTCTGTAAACTACAGAATCAGGGCAATAAATATTGAGTTTTGTTTGGCTGTTAACCCTTGCTTTGTTACTGGAAAAAATTGATTAAAATGGAACACTTACCATATATGGAGAGGGCTTAGCCAGCTACATGCATTGATTATCAAGCAATGATGTACATACAGGTGAAACTCGAAAAATTAGAATATTCTGCAAAGTTCATTTATTTCAGTAATGCAACTTAAAAGGTGAAACTATCATATGAGATGGACTCATTACATGTGAAGCAAGATGTTTCAAGCATTTATTTATTATAATTTGGATGATTATGGTTTCTAGCTTATGAAACCCCAAAGTCACAATTTTGAGGTACCCTTTGCTCAGGGAGTATGGATTAATTAGCTGACTAGAGTGTGACACTTTGAGCCTAGAATATTAAACCTTTTCACAAAATTCTAATTTTAAGCTGCATTAATGCAAGAGTAGTGCTGTTTCTAAAAAAATAATAATAATCTTTTTACTAAGTAAAAAAAATAAAAATAAAAATTGCCATACATTGGCTTGCTCCAGGTATAGCATATATAGCTAGTTTATATCTTTACTGGGTTTAAAACATGTCCAACATTGGTATATTCCCTTCATGAAAACATGAAAATGAAAAAGGTTATTGTTAACATCTCTGTGTGACATGTGTGGGTTCTGTGCTTTTACAAAAACATCAGTAATGCATGAATAGTGATATTTTTTTTATTATCCTAGTTCCCTGTGGGCAGTTTTAGTACTTTGTGATTGATTTCTGATGTCCATAATAATTTTATATCACCAAACTGCTTGTAGTGGTAAAAAGTCATATTTTTTGTACAAAGGTAATAAGTTCTTGTCACTAGAGGCCACATGTTTTGTGTCTTCTGTCTGTTCAATCTATTTACCTATTTTTTTTATGAGAATAATAAATGAGTGCAAATAAATTAATAACTCATTGCTAAAGCAGCACTCTGTATCCATAGCTTGAAATTCAGTGCACCTAAATGGAGCTAATTGTGGTTTCACACATGGCGTTTTTTTAAGAAAGACACTGCATTATTTGCAGAATTTTTCCTGCCATTTTTCCAGCTTTAGTTCTTTGGACTTTTCATACCAATACAATAAAGCATAATACATCAAACACAAAAATCACAAACAAATTACAGAAATGTATCTGTTGTTGTAGTTAACCCTCCTCCTTTCATTCCTCAATAGCTCCACTTCTACCTGGCTATCATAAAGTTCAGTCTGGTTATCCTTAAAAAATGTAGTTATGTTTGAAAGCCTCAGTATTAGCTATTTCCTAACATCAAAATGTTTATGCTATTAACAACATTCTCTCAAATACAATACCTTTTATCAATCTAGAAAAAAAAACACCTTCAATGCAGTGAGATGCAACTTAACCCCTTAGTGACCAGCCTGTTTTGTCCCTTACTGACCAAGCATTTCTTTTCCTTTTTTCCTCATCGGATTTCAAGAGCTATAACTTTTTTACTTTTCAATCTATATAGCTGTATGAGGGCTTGTTTTTGTGGGACAAGTTGTAGTTTTTAATGGCACTATTTTCCATTGCTGCATCCCAAGACCCATAACTTTTTATTTTTCCTTCTGTAGAGTCTTGTGAAGGCTTGATTTTTGGGGGACAATTTGTAGTTTTCATCGGTATCATTTTGGAGTAAATTACATTTTTTGGTCGCTTATTTATTTATTTTTTTATACGGTGTTGACCGTAGAGGATAATTTATATGATTTTTTTTTTGTTTTGTGTGCAAACTTTTTCATTGAAAAATACTGGAAAATACTCAAGGCTCGCTTGGGGCCTTTACCAGACCACAGCCAGGGTTTACACACATTGGCAACCCCCCCCCCCAGGATCGCATTTGCTGGGTGCCGATGGGATACAGAGTTCGCTCCCTCACCGCTTTAGATGCAGTGTGCACCATAAGTAGTGGCATTTAAAAGGATTTAACAGCCTGGATCAGCGCTCCTGCTGGTCTGACTGTTGGAACAGCAGTGAGAGCGCCGCAAAAAAGGCGTATGGGTGGTCACTAAGGGGTTAAATTCAACATAGAAATATAACACATTACAAACATTCTAGGTTTTGTGTGGTGTTTTTCTCTCACTTTTGGTGCATTTTTTTTTTTAGGTCAGTGGCATTTTTCCCACCAAAACATAGCATATAAGCAGTATTGTGTTTTGCTATATGAGCTACTTAATAAAAATATAGGAAAACATTTCATAAAAATAAATGCATTAATTAAAAAAGCTTGTGTAACTAGAAAAGCCACAAAAAAACTGTTAGTCTCTAAGAAGTAAAGTAATTGACTATATGCAGTTTATACAGTTTGCAATAAATCTGTCACATGTCACTGAATAATCAAGTCCCCTTTTCACAGAGACAAACTAAAAGTTTACGAGGGTGCTATTTACATATGATATTCTTGATGAACATCATGTTTTACAATATAATTACTCTAAATAACTGATGTAATTGTAATGATTCTAACTAGAGATGAGCAAATTTATTGAAATATGTTTTGTGTCTGATTCTGACGAACACATAAAAAAAATTACTTTGGGTCCAAACCAAATGTGCTCCAATTGGTCAGAATATTAGTGTATGACTCTCTGGGTCCTCATTAGAGATGAGCGAAGTTTTAAAAAAATCGATTTGGCTGATTCGCCAAACTTCAACAAGAAATTTGATTAGTTATAAAGTAATTTCCCACAAATCGCATTAAATCAGGTATACCAAGGCCAGGGCCGGCTCCAGATTCATGTGGGCCCTTAGGCAATAAATCTCAGTGGGCCCCTTTTGGCATTTTTTTGCATTTACATGTGCCCCTGTGGCTAGCACACAGTATAATGACCTCCAGTGCCCCCAGAAAGTATAGTAACCCCCATACATTATAATAACCCTTTGTCAGAATTATTTAATATAAAATTATACGAATTATAATATAGACAGATATATGTGCTGTTTGGGAGCCATCTTGTCAGATTCTAAAAGGGCAAGGGGAGTTCAATATCCTTTGGACTGAAACACTAACCAAGAGATTAAGGATCTAAGTAGAGACTTTATTTGCAAACTTAGGAGTGTTTGTACAGTCTGCTCTTGTGAGAAGAAGGTTTCAACAGACGCAATAAAAGGTATATGAATAGAATAGATAAGAAAAGTAGAATGAATCTAAAGTTACTATGTATTGTAAGAGTTATCATGTGAATGGATTTTGGGTTTTATATCATAGGTTTTAAATACATGGATTTTAAATGACTAGAAGTGTGGTGAAGATATATTCATTTAGTGTTAGAATAGAGGTGAAAATTCCAATGTAGTTTCAGAGTGTTATGTCAGAAACTAGGGTGGTTAATTAGTTAGTTTTTAGAAAATCTCTTGAAGGGGAATTGTAAACACAAGTGTTCAGAAGCAAACAAGGGATTTTCACAAAGACAGAGAGGATAAGTGTTTTACAAAACTGTTTTTCTCTCAATGAAAAGGAAAAGGCATTTGTAATGTGTGTTTTTAACAGAAAAAGGTCTTAGTCCTTTCTGGGAGTGTATACTTAGGATGTCTGTGGGAATAGAGGTCTAATCCCTGATAAACATTCATGTTTACGTTCTATTGTTAGGAAGTTTAGGTTGAAAGTTAAACCTATAATTGCAAAATTTTGTTACATAGACCTCCAGTGCCGTCTATTGGTGGGGTTGAAGTAAGACATGAGTTGTGAAATAGATGGGGGAGTAACATAAATGATGTCATTAGTTATTGATAAACCTGACCAAGCCCCATTTCAGAGAAGCATAAAAGGTGGCATGAGTTGACAGGGGCAGGATCAAGGTTCACTCAATTCGATCCAGGTTCACTCAAACTCTTCCATTGAGTTCTATCCAGGGAGATCAATCGATTTAGATCGAACCATACATTCAGATGATCCACTTATTGATCCATTAGTCAACCCATCCAAGCAGGCCACAACAATAAGGAGACTAATAAGACCAGACCAGACTATACTCTTGAACCTTAATGCTTATCTCTTCTAGTCAGATTCTGTGGTATAGTATACATTTCTATCTATTTAAGGAAATTAATTAATCATATTGTATATATATAATAATATTGTATCAACCATATTTTGTGGGTAGGATCTAGACTGAAGGGGGGGTATTGTAACTGCAGTATCAATTGCATCCTCTTCAGTCTAGGCAGATCAATATATTCAGGTGAAACTCGAAAAATTAGAATATCGTGAAAAGTTCATTTATTTCAGTAATGCAACTTAAAAGGTGAAACTAACATATGAGATAGACTCATTACATGCAAAGCGAGATATTTCAAGCCTTTATTTGTTATAATTTGGATGATTATGGCTTACCGCTTATAAAACCCCAAAGTCTCAATTTTGAGGTCAAGATGTAGAAGAAAAAATATTCAATGGCACTCACCAGTGTGTTGCTTCAATGCGGTACTTTATTCCATAGTCAATAGATATAGCAGGGGGCAGACAAATCTTAAACACGCATTAAACAGCGACGGCTGTTTTGCGCTACATGCGCTTCATCGGGCTGTGCTTCAGTGCGTACATTCGCGCCACCCTTTTAAGCATCGGAGCTGCCTGTTGCCATAGCAATAGACAGCAAAATTGCGCCTACATAAAAGGTTAGTAAGAGATATGTAACTGTAACGGTCGCGTACACACACACACAGGGGGGAGGGAAGTGACCACTGCGCTCCACCCTTACCCCTGGCCCTGCCTACTTGCCTCGCGAGTCCTAATGACAGGGGACAACTGGACGGCAATCCCTAACTTGGAGTAAGTGCAGGGATGACAGACAGACAAACAACAGGACGTGAACGGACCGAGTCAATACCAGGAAAGCTGCAAAGTACAAATGGAGCAAGCAGAGAATTGTCAGGAGAAGCCGGGGTCATAAATACCAGGAGAGCAGAGAAGTACAAGAGGAGTCCTAAGAGAGTAGTCAGGTGGGAGCCGAGGTCACAATACCAGGACGGAAGCGCAGTACAAGAGGAGCAGGCAAGAGGATGGTCAGGAACAGGATCAGGTAAGTATTCAGCAGTCCAACAAATACCCAGGAACCTAGAAATGAACAGGCAACCTGTAGCCAGCAGGCTGCCTGTATTTATAGTGGGGAGTGAGGGTCATGTGACGTGGCCAACTTCACATGACCGACAGACCAACCAGTCGAGCACCGAGTGATCAGCTCGGCGCTCAAGGCAGACTAGGAGCAGGGAGCCACCCAGCTAGTAAAGCCGCCCTGGGAATGAGGTCAAACACAGAACCTCATTCCAAAAGCTAAGCAACAGTTCTGCGGGCAATGGGGGACCGAGTGCACCTTCGGAACCCCGTGACAGTACCCCCCCTTTTACGAGGGGCCACCGGACCCAAGACTTCAGGCGATGGCTTTTCAGGGTGTTCTAAATGAAATTTACGAACAAGTCTAGGAGCATGAACCTCCCTGGCAGGTACCCAAGATCTCTCTTCAGGTCCATACCCCTTCCAGTGAATCAGGTACTGCAAGGAATTACGCACCTTCCTGACATCCACTATTTTAGACACCACATACTCGACAGCATCATTAACAAGAACCGGCGGAGGCGAGGCTTTTGATGGTACTACCGGTTCAAAATATTTTTTAAGCAGAGATTTATGGAACACATTATGAATGTGGAATGACTCAGGCAGCTCCAACTTAAAAGATACTGGGTTAATCACTTCCGTGATCTTATATGGTCCAACAAAACGAGGAGCAAATTTTTTAGAAGTTACCTTGAGAGATAGATTCTTGGAGGACAACCATACTTTATCCCCAACCTGAAAGTTTACCCCCCTTGAACGTCTCCTATCGGCCTTGAGTTTTTGAGAACATTGAGCCTTTTCTAGGTTCGATTGAACCCGGGCCCAAACTGTGCACAGTTCGGAGGAGAGTTTATCCGCTTCAGGGTTAGAGGAGGAGACGGACGACCCAGAATGAAAACGGGGATGAAAACCATGGTTACAGAAGAAAGGGGAGACCCCAGCAGAAGAATTGACACGGTTATTCAAAGCAAATTCAGCCAACGGAAGGAATTTGACCCATAATTGCTGGTCATCAGCAACATACAACCTCAAGAATTGTTCCACAGACTGATTAAGGCGTTCAGTCTGCCCATTACTCTCAGGATGGTAGGCGGAAGAAAAAGACAATGAAATTTTACATCTTTGACAGAAGGCCCTCCAGAATTTGGATACAAACTGCACACCCCTGTCAGAAACAATATTTTCCGGGATGCCATGTAAACGAACAATCTCTCTCACAAAAATAGATGCCAGGGTTTTAGCATTCGGAAGTTTAGACAGGGGAATGAAATGAACCATCTTGCTAAACCTATCGACCACTACCCAAACCACAGTCTTACCCTCCGCCAGCGGTAGGTCAGTTATAAAGTCCATCGAGATATGGGACCAGGGTCTACTGGGAATGGGTAGGGGTCGTAGGTTACCAGCAGGGCGAGTCCTAGGTGTCTTGGACCTGGCACAAACCTCACAGGCTGACACGTAGGACTTGACATCCCTAGTTAGAGTGGGCCACCAATAAGATCTAAAAACCAGATCCTTAGTGCCCTCAACACCCGGATGTCCACAAAAGGCAGAATCATGACACTCACCCAACAGCTGGAGACGAAATTGTACGGGAACAAACAACTTATCTGTTGGGGTGGATACCGGTGCCAGATGTTGTTCAGACCTAATGCGAGCCGAGATATCCTGGGTAAGAGCTGCTAAGAAGATTTTTGCTGGTAGGATGGATTCAGGTGGTACCTCAGTAGGTTGAAAAGCCTGGAAGCTCCGAGATAATGCGTCCGCCTTCACATTTTTATTTCCCGGCCTGAACGTGATGGAAAAATCAAAACGAGTAAAAAACAGAGCCCATCTGGCTTGACGGGGATTCAACCTCTTAGCAGACTCGAGAAACATAAGGTTTTTATGGTCAGTGACAACAGTTACACAATGTCTTGCCCCCTCCAGGAAATGCCTCCACTCCTCAAATGCCCATTTAATGGCCAGCAGCTCCCTATTCCCTATGTCGTAGTTTCTCTCCGTGGGAGAGAATTTCCTGGAGAAGAAGGCACATGGTCTCAGATTAGTAAGGCTAGCAGGACCTTGTGAAAGGACTGCTCCTACGCCGTCCTCGGACGCATCCACCTCCACAATAAAAGGTCTCTCCTGATCAGGCTGGATCAGAATGGGAGCGCTACTAAATGCCTCTTTTAATTTTTCAAATGAAGAAATGGCCTCAGTAGACCAATTCTCCAAATCCGCCCCTTTCTTAGTAAGGTCGGTCAACGGTTTAGCAATTACGGAAAAATTAATAATAAATTTACGATAGTAATTGGCGAAACCTAAGAACCGTTGTAAGGCCTTTAAGGATGAAGGTCTTACCCATTCCTTAATTGCTAGTACCTTACCAGGATCCATCTTGAAGGCGTGAGGAGTCAGAACATGCCCTAGAAACAGAATCTCCTGTACACCAAAGACACATTTCTCTTGTTTAGCGGATAGCTGATTCTCCCTCAACACCTCTAATACTTGTTTAACATGAGACACATGGGATTCGAAGTCAGGAGAGAATATCAAAATGTCGTCAAGATAGACAATAACAAATTTACCTAAGTACTCCCTAAGAATGTCATTCATGAAGTTTTGGAACACAGCTGGGGCATTGCTGAGTCCAAAAGGCATCACTTGATATTCAAAGTGTCCTACCGGAGTATTGAACGCCGTCTTCCATTCGTCTCCCTCCTTGATTCGGATTAGATTGTATGCCCCTTTCAGGTCAATTTTGGAAAACCAGGTTGCCCCCAGAACCTGGTTAAATAAATCCGGAATCAATGGGAGGGAGTATCTATTCTGGACAGTGATTTTATTTAATCTCCGGTAATCGATACATGGCCTAAGACCACCATCTTTTTTCTTAACGAAGAAAAACCCCGCCCCCATAGGAGAGACAGAAGGTCTAATATGCCCTTTACCAAGGCTCTCCTTAATATAATCTTCCATGGCCTTGCGTTCGGGCATAGAAAGATTATAAATTCGTCCTTTAGGAAACTTGGCCCCCTCTACTAACTCTATGGTACAATCATAAGGTCTATGGGGGGGTAGAACCTCCGGGGTTGGTGATGAGAATACATCAGAATATTCTTTAACAACAGAGGGTAAAGTATCAGACTTTACTGAGACCCCAGCCTGTACCACGGACAAGCACGAGTCACACTTAGGCCCCCATCTCACCAACTCCCCATTGGACCAATCTATAGTGGGGTTATGTAGTCGGAGCCAAGGCAACCCTAGTACCACCTCAGCAGGTAGGTTCTCCAGGACTAGAAGCGAACATCTCTCTGAGTGGCACACACCCACGGTTAGAGAAATATCCGAGGTACATAAGCTCACCGTACCACCAATAAGAGGAGTAGCATCAATAGCCATGACATGGATAGGAGTTGGTAAGGCAAACATAGGAATACCCAATCTTACAGCATACTCAGAGTCAATAAAGCTAGCCGCTGAGCCAGAATCAATAAAGGCCTTACCCGGCCATTTATCTACTCCCAGAGAAATCGTAATGGGTACCGAAAGCTTACATTTAGAAAATTCAGGGTGTACCTGGTCTTTAGGTTGCCTTGTCTTAGGAGACTTGACAGAGAGGACCTTCTTAGGACACTGGTTGATCCAATGGTCAGGATCTCCACAGTAAAAGCATTCTCCACGTCTGCGGCGAAGATTCCCTCGGGTCATGCCAACCTGCATGGGTTCCTCGGTGGAGACCTCAGCATTGTCTCAGGGATAGGCCTCTGGCTGGACCACCATCTGGGAAGAGAACTGTTGTTCCTGTCGTCTCTCTCTAACTCGTCGGTCAAGTCGGACAACAAGGGTCATCATCTCCTCTAAGGTCTCTGGAAGTTGATAACTGACCAGAAGATCCTTTAATTTATCAGACAGACCTGACCTGAACTGACTCTTCAGGGCTGGTTCGTTCCATCCTGAGGGGACACACCACCTTCTGAATTGGGTGCAATAATCCTCCGCTGGTAAATTGCCCTGAACCAGTGCCTTTAGAGCCGTCTCGGCTACTAGAGCCCTGTCTGGTTCATCATAGAGGGTACCCAAGGCCTGAAAGAACCCCTCCACAGAATATAAACAACTGGTGCCAGCAGGTAAAGAACGCCCAGTCCTGGGGATCACCCTGTAATCGGGAAATGATAATGCCCACGCGTTGACTCTCGGGGCCAGAGGACACGGGGCGCAAACGGAAGTAAAGTTTGCAACTCTCCTTAAAAGAGAGAAACTTCCTCCGGTCTCCAGAAAAGGGTTCTGGGAGCTTAATCTGGGGCTCAAAATGCGGACTGGAGGCCTGAGGAGTGGAAGAACCTTGCCCTAACTCAAAAGAACAGAGTTTTTCCCCTAACTCCTGCACCCTCTGCGTCAGATTAGAGACATGGTCAGTCAGGGTCACCAGAGGATTCATAATACAGTGGTTATTGGGCCTGTTAATCTGTAACGGTCGCGTACACACACACACAGGGGGGAGGGAAGTGACCACTGCGCTCCACCCTTACCCCTGGCCCTGCCTACTTGCCTCGCGAGTCCTAATGACAGGGGACAACTGGACGGCAATCCCTAACTTGGAGTAAGTGCAGGGATGACAGACAGACAAACAACAGGACGTGAACGGACCGAGTCAATACCAGGAAAGCTGCAAAGTACAAATGGAGCAAGCAGAGAATTGTCAGGAGAAGCCGGGGTCATAAATACCAGGAGAGCAGAGAAGTACAAGAGGAGTCCTAAGAGAGTAGTCAGGTGGGAGCCGAGGTCACAATACCAGGACGGAAGCGCAGTACAAGAGGAGCAGGCAAGAGGATGGTCAGGAACAGGATCAGGTAAGTATTCAGCAGTCCAACAAATACCCAGGAACCTAGAAATTAACAGGCAACCTGTAGCCAGCAGGCTGCCTGTATTTATAGTGGGGAGTGAGGGTCATGTGACGTGGCCAGCGTCACATGACCGACAGACCAACCAGTCGAGCACCGAGTGATCAGCTCGGCGCTCAAGGCAGACTAGGAGCAGGGAGCCACCCAGCTAGTAAAGCCGCCCTGGGAATGAGGTCAAACACAGAACCTCATTCCAAAAGCTAAGCAACAGTTCTGCGGGCAATGGGGGACCGAGTGCACCTTCGGAACCCCGTGACAGTAATGTATCATATAAAGACATAAACAGAAGTTCCATACATTTCAATATGAAGCGATGAAATCGCATGCAACATAAATCTATAAGAATGAACTTAAGTCATTTCTGTCATTTAATCTAAGCTCATCTAATGCTTGAGTACGCAGAATCCACCTAGCTTCCCTCTGCAGGAGGAGGCGGTGTCTATCCCCCCCACCCTGAAGAGGGGCGGACACAATCTCTAGCCCGGTGAAAGAGATACAATCCACGTTACCTGCGTGAACACTCCTCATATGATCTATGAATCTCGGGCAGCCGTATCCTTTTTTTTTTGGAATTGAAGCCCTCCGTGACCAACTCGTCGCCCTCAGCCAAGACAGCCACATCCAGAAACTCCAATCTTGTACCTCCAAAATTTAGGGTAAATGTCATTCCCATGTCATTGGCATTCAAATATTTCACTGCATTCACTGCATTCAGCCTCTGTACCTTCCCATACTATGAATACACGAAACGTAAATATGTTTTCAACTGGGATAAAAACGGAATCATAGTAGAGTAAACAAATCTGTATTCTAATCTGGCAAGATACATATTTGCGAATGTACAGGAGACGGGGGTCCCCATAGCCGTATCCAACCTTTGCCTGTACCACTCATTCCAGAACTGGAACACATTATTGGTTAGAATGAATTCAAGTGATTCACCAATGAAATCACAAAAAATGTGGCTCATTCCCAAATTAGTTACGATGTCAAGGACTGCCTCCAAACCAGCACCATGTGGGAAGCGAGTGTAGAGGCTTTCCACATCGAGTGATACCAACTGGTACCCATCCTGCCAATGCAGTTCTTTCAAAGCCAACAAGAAATCATTGGTGTCCCTGAGATATGCAGGGGCACTTACCACAGCCGATCTCAAGAGCCAGTCAACATATTTCGACAAGGGCTCCATCACTGAGCCAATCCCCGCCACAATGGGACGTCCCGGGGGGTGGCTCAGTGACTTATGGATCTTGGGAAGGAAATACCACGATGGTCTAGCTGGAAACGAGGGAATACGTTTATCCAACATATTCTTGGGGAGGAAACCCGCCTCCATATATTTAGTGACGAGGCACCTAAGTTGATGCTGGGTCTTGGATATGGGGTCCCCCTGATCCTTCTCATATATGCACATGTCCCCCAGTTGTGTGAGTGCTTCACCTATGTAATATTCTCTAGACATGAGTACTACATTACCCCCCTTGTCCGCCGGCTTCACCAGTACATCATTTCTAGAGTAAAGCCATTGCAAAGATTTCTGTTCTTCAAAACTGATATTAGGTTGAGCTGCAGAATAAATAACAGCCCGAACATCTCTCATAACCTGATGTTGAAAGATATCAATGCTGCTGCCCGCGGGCATAGGGGGGCAAAAGATAGATTTGACTCCACCTCTAAATGGATCTTTGGGGATATCACTGGGGCATTCCTCAGTGAGTGCTGTCCCAGTGAGAAATTCTAAACATGCTAATTCTTTCTCTTCAAATTTAGTGGATATATTAAAGCTTACAGGATTAGGACCCAGCAGTATCTCTCCCTGTGTACGTGCAATAGACTGTGGTGCATCCCTGAACAATTTGTGTAGATAGAGCTTCCGGGTTGCTTTAAATAAGTCCACTTCAAATGTTACAGGATCAAACTGTTCAGTAAAGCTGTATCCAAGTCCTTTGCTGAGGCCCCACGTGCAGCCAGGTGGTAACACGTACTCCGTGAGATTGATCACCAAATTATCATCTGGTGGCGTGGGAGCAATTATCTCCTCCAGGATACTTGTTTCTTTTCCCTCTCCGATTTCCTGACTCTTTTTCTTCTTGGTTTTTCTACGGCCCCTTCTGACACTTTTCCTAAAGGGTCACTTGTCTCTCCCACGATATCAGTTACCACTCGATTGGGTTCGTCTGATGCACTTGAATCAGAATCCGTCGTCCAGTAATCATTATTCTGGCGGCGGCTTGGTTTTATCTTTTGTTTTCTAAATTTCCTGCCCATATTCCAATCGAAGATGTGCCCAGATTCATAGTCTTGTTTGTCTCTCACAAATGTATCTTTTTTTCTCTCCTTCTATGCTATCGGATAACCTTAAGTCCAACTCAGCTTTTGCTTTAGTGAGTTCTTCTTTCACTACATCGTATTCCTTTATGTCTCTTTGTAACACTACTTCCAAGATTTGTAAAGAGAAGTTAGCGTGTAATTGTTGACATTCTTTTAGAAACACTTCATCATGTTTGTATTGAGCTGGATATTTATAAACTCTCAGACCTCACGGCACCCTCTCACTTTCTTTATAGGACTTCAACGAGTTCACTGTCCAGAATAGGCGCACTTCTCTGTCAGCTAATTGCATTACTTTCGCCTCCAAAGATTGGGTGCTGAGGTTCTGCAGAATGTCTTTATTGTTACATTGCGTGAAGAAATCTTCTGCCCCTTCTCTGCCATCTAATATGGATAGACCGGATGTATCAGATGCCATAATAGTAATCGCTCTTCTATCTCTATATGCTGAGATTTTTCGTAGCGTGCTCAGAGCCCCAGAAACAAAGTCCTGAAAATACCAACAAGCATAGAAAGGGGCGGCACAGCCACACAGCCAATCTGCACTATAGCGAGGTCCGCTATTATCTCCACTGGTCTGGATGTACACACTGACGGTGGTGCACAGCTGATAATAGTAATTACAAGCACATATGGTCACGATGTAGAAGCGGCACTCACCAGTGTGTTGCTTCAATGTGGTACTTTATTCTATAGTCCATAGATATAGCAGAGGGCAGACAAATCTTAAACACGCATCAAACAGCGACGGCCGTTTCGCTCTACATGCGCTTCATCGGGCTGTGCGTCAGCGCGTACATTTGCGCCACCCTTTTAAGCATCGGCGCTGTGTGTTGTCATAGCAATAGACAACAAAATTGCGCCTACATAAAAGGTTAGTAAGAGATATGTAACGTAACATATAGACATAAACAGAAGTTAAATACATTTGAATACGAAGCGATGACCTTCGCAAGCACCATCAGCGACCACATCCACTTCTGTGTCCTACCGCAGTGTCCAAATGTCCTTACCGCCGGCCTTTGAATGCAAGCGCAAATACTCAGCCACCCACCCATAGGCCATAGCACTAAATGTGCAGCTTTCAAAGTTACTGGCACTGGAAATGTGCAGAAGCTGATATGCTTAGGGGACAAACAGCACACCGCCGCAGAGCTGTTGCAGAGGATAAGAGACCAGAATGAGCTGTGGCTCTCACCACTCAACCTACGACCAGGCATGGTTGTGTCTGATAATGTCCGTAATGGTGGTAGCTTTGGAGCTCAGCAAGCTCACACACATCCCATGCCTAGCCCACGTCTTAAACTTAGTGGTTCCCCGGTTTCTCAAAACCTACTCTAATTTACCTGAGCTACTGGTGAATAGTGTAGAATGTGAATATTCGAATAGCGAATTTTAATCTCGAATATCGGCACTTCGAGAATTTGCAAATATTTAGAATATAGTGCTATATATTCTTAATGACAAATATTTGTCATTTTTTTCCATCTGAACACATGATTCCTCCCTGCTTCTTGCTTGTGGGCCAATGAGTCAAGGAGGAATCATGACTCCAGATGGAATATTCGTCATTACGAATATATAGCACTATATTGAAGCAGTGTAGCACTGCAGTGGGGAAGCATCAACAGGCCGTGCTGAAGCTGATATGCTTAGGGGACAAACAGCACACCGCTGCAGAGCTGTTGCAGGGAATAAGAGACCAGATTGAGCTGTGGCTCTCGCCACTCAACCTACATCCAGGCATGGTTGTGTGTGATAATGGCCGTAACTTGGTCGCGGCTTTGGAGCTCGGCAAGCTCACACACATGCCATGCCTAGCCCACATCTTAAACTTAGTGGTTCAGCAGTTTGTCAAAACCTACCCCAATTTGCCTGAGCTACTGGTGAAGGTGCGCCGCCATGTTGGCCAGGCTTTGTGAGCTGCAGAGGGCAGTAGTGGAATACCAGCTGGAACATGGTCGTCGCCTTTCCAGTCAGCTTCCGCTAATTAGAAGCAAGGAGTGGGCAATGGATGTCTGACCTCTTTGAGGTTTTAAGAAACTTTGAGGAATCAACACAGATGGTGAGCGGCGATAACGCTATTATCAGCGTAACCATCCCACTTCTGTGTCTACTCAAACGCTCACTGCTCACAATTAAGGACAACGCTTTGAATGTGGAAGAGGTGGAAATGGGGAAAGAAGACATTACACAGGGTGATAGCCAAACCACCCTCAGTTCGTCTTCTCAGCGCGAATTGGGCGATGAAGAGGAGGAGGAGCAGAAGACGGTTGCCTCTGCTACAGAGGGTAGTACCCATGGAAGTTTAATTCCATCTGTTCAGCATAAGTGGGCAGAAGAGGAGAAAGAGGATGAGGAGTTCAAGAGTCATCCTCCTGATGACGACAGCAAAGTCTTGCCTGTTGGTACTCTGGCACGCATGGCTGACTTCATGTTAGGCTGCCTTTCCAGTGACCAGCACGTTATACGCATTTTAGACAACACGGATTACTGGTTGTTCATAGAGATGTCCAGAACTATTCGCCGGCGAACAGTTCCCGGTGAACATCGCTTGTTCGCGTTCGCCACGGCAGGCGAACATATGCAATGTTCGGTCCGCCCACTATATGTCATCATTGGGCAAACTTTGACCCTGTACCTCACAGTCAGCAGACACATTACAGCCAATCAGCAGCATAACCTCCCTCCCAGACCCTCCCACCTCCTAGCAAAAAGCAAGGACAGCATCCATCTTAGATTCATTCGGAAGCTGCAGTCTTAGGCCTCATGCACACGACAGTATTTTTTCATGGTCCGCAAAACAGGGTTCCGTTGGTCCGTGATCCGTGACCGTTTTTTCGTCCGTGGGTCTTCCTTGATTTTTGGAGGATCCACGGACATGAAAAAAAGTTGTTTTGGTGTCCGCCTGGCCGTGTGGAGCCAAACGGATCCGTTCTGACTTACAATAGGGACGGATCCGTTTGACGTTGACACAATATGGTGCAATTGCAAACGGATCCTTCCCCCATTGACTTTCAATGTAAAGTCAGGAGTTAATATACCATAGGATCTGCGTTTTCTCCAATCCGATGGTATATTTTAACTTGAAGCGTCCCCATCACCATGGGAACGCCTCTATGTTATAATATACCATCGGATTTGAGTTAGATAGTTAAACTCATATCCGACAGTATATTCCAACACAGAGGCGTTCCCATAGTGATGGGGACGCTTCAAGTTAGAATATACTAAAATAACTGTGTACATGACTGCCCCCTGCTGCCTGGCAGCACCCGATCTCTTACAGGGGGCTGTGATCAGCACAATTAACCCCTCAGGTGCCACACCTGAAGGGGTTAATGCTGCTTATCATAGCCCCCTGTAAGAGATCAGGGGCTGCCAGGCAGCAGGGGGCAGACCCCCCTCCCTCCCCAGTTGGAATATCATTGGTGGCCAGTGTGCGGCCCCCCGCCCCCCCTCCCTCTAATGTATTATCATTGGTGGCCAGTGTGCGGCCTGCCCTCGACCCCCCCCCCCCCCCGGATCATTGGTGGCAGTGGAGAGTTCCGATCGGAGTCCCAGTTTTATCGCTGGGGCTCCGATCGGTAACCATGGCAACCAGGATGCTACTGCAGTACTGGTTGCCATGGTTACTTAGCAATATTAGAAGCATCATACTTACCTGCTGCGCTGTCTGTGACCGGCCGGGAGCTCCTCCTACTGGTAAGTGACAGGTCTGTGCGGCACATTGCTTAATGATCTGTCACTTAACAGTAGGAGGAGCTCCCGGCCGGTCACAGACAGCGCAGCAGGTAAGTATGATGCTTACACTGGCTACCAATGATAATACAATAAAGGGAGGGCCCACTGGCCACCAATGATATTAATACAATAGAGTGAGGGGGGGCCGGGGGGGGCCGCACACTGGCTACCAATGATAATACAATAAAGGGAGGGAAGGGGGGCGGGGGGGGGAAGCCGCACACTGGCTACCAATGATAATACAATAAAGGGAGGGGGGGCCGGGGGTGCCGGACTGGCCACCAATGATATTAATACAATAGAGGGAGGGGGGCCGGGGGGGCCGCACTGGCCACCAATGAAATTAAAACTGGGGAGGGAGCGGGGTCTGCCCCATGCTGCCTGGCAGCCCCTGATCTCTTACAGGGGGCTATGATACGCACAATTAACCCCTTCAGGTGCAGCACCTGAGGGGTTAATTGTGCGGATCACAGCCTCCTGTAAGAGATCGGGTGCTGCCAGGCAGCAGGGGTCAGTCATGTACACGGTTCTCAGTATATTCTAACTAGAAGCGTCCCAATCACTATGGGAACGCCTCTGTGTTAGAATATACTGTCGGATTTGAGTTTTCACAAAGTGAAAACTCAGCTCCAAAAAAGCTTTTATGCAGACGGATCTTCGGATCCGTCTGTATGAAAGTAGCCTACGGCCACGGACCACGGACACGGATGCCAATCTTGTGTGCATCCGTGTTTTTTCACGGACCCATTGACTTGAATGGGTCCGTGAACCGTTGTCCGTCAAAAAAATAGGACAGGTCCTATTTTTCGGACGGACAGGATACACGGATCATGGCCGCGGATGACAAACGGTGCATTTTCCGAGTTTTCAACGGACCCATTGAAAGTCAATGGGTCCGCAGAAAATCACGGAAAATGGAACAACGGCCATGGGTGCACACAACGGTCGTGTGCATGAGGCCTTAGTGAGAGGAGGGACAGTGCAGCTGCTGCTGATTTAATAAGGAAATCGATAGTTAGACCAGTGTATTCAGTGTCCACTCCAGTCCTGAAAGACTCATCTGATCTGCTGTAAGGACAGCGTCCTGACAGCACCCCAAAAATCCCTTTTTAGGGCTAGAAAATCAGTCTGCTTTTTTTTTTTTTTTCCTCTGTAATCTAATTGCAGTTGCCTGCCAGCGTGTGTGTTAGGCACACAGCGTATACTGTGCCCACTTGCCCACTGCCACCACTCATATGTGGTGTCACAGTATCTTGCATTTTAAAAAAATAAAAATAAATTTTGGACTGTAATATAATTGCAGTTAGTTGCCTACAAGCATGTGTGTCAGGCCTACAGTGTGTACTGTGCCAACTACTGCCAGTGCACAGTGCCACCAGTGCCACTCATATCTGGTGTCACAGTAGCTTGCATAAAAAAAAAAAAAACTTTTTTGACTGTAATATAATTGCAGTTAGTTGCCTGCAAGCGTGTGTGTCAGGACTGTGCCAACTACTGCCAGTGCACAGTGCCACCAGTGCCACTCATATCTGGTGTCACAGTAGATTACATTTAAAAAAAGAAAAAAACTTTTTTGACTGTAATATAATTGCAGTTAGTTGCCTGCAAGCGTGTGTGTTAGGCCTACAGTGTGTACTGTGCCAACTATGCCAGTACACAGTACACACTGTGCCAACTATGCCAGTGCACAGTGCCACCAGTGCCACTCATATATGGTGTCACAGTAGATTACATAAAAAAAAAAAAAACTTTTTTGACTGTAATATAATTGCAGTTAGTTGCCTGCAAGCGTGTGTGTTAGGCCTACAGTGTGTACTGTGCCAACTACTGCCAGTGCACAGTGCCACCACTCATATCTGGTGTCACAGTAGATTACATAAAAAAAAAAAAAACTTTTTGGACTGTAATATAATTGCAGTTAGTTGCCTGCAAGCGTGTGTGTTAGGCCTACAGTGTGTACTGTGCCAACTACCGCCAGTGCACAGTGCCACCAGTGCCACTCATATCTGGTGTCACAGTGCCACCACTCATATCTGGTGTCACAGTAGCTTGCACGCATAGTACAACTAATCTAAAAAAATGACAGGCAGAGGCAGGCCACCCCGCAGGCCACTGTAATATAATTGCAGTTAGTTGCCTGCAAGCGTGTGTGTTAGGCCTACAGTGTGTACTGTGCCAACTATGCCAGTGCACAGTACACACTGTGCCAACTATGCCAGTGCACAGTGCCACCAGTGCCACTCATATATGGTGTCACAGTAGATTACATTAAAAAAAAAAAAAACTTTTTTGACTGTAATATAATTGCAGTTAGTTGCCTGCAAGCATGTGTGTTAGGCCTAGAGTGTGTACTGTGCCAACTACTGCCAGTGCACAGTGCCACCTCTCATATCTGGTGTCACAGTAGATTACATAAAATAAAATAAAAAATTTTGGACTGTAATATAATTGCAGTTAGTTGCCTGCAAGCGTGTGTGTTAGGCCTACAGTGTGTACTGTGCCAACTACTGCCAGTGCACAGTGCCACAACTCATATCTGGTGTCACAGTAGATTACATAAAAAAAACAAAAAACTTTTTGGACTGTAATATAATTGCAGTTAGTTGCCTGCAAGCGTGTGTGTTAGGCCTACAGTGTGTACTGTGCCAACTACCGCCAGTGCACAGTGCCACCAGTGCCACTCATATCTGGTGTCACAGTGCCACCACTCATATCTGGTGTCACATTAGCTTGCACGCATAGTACAACTAATCTAAAAAAAATGACAGGCAGAGGCAGGCCACCCCGCAGGGGCAGTCGTGGTGCTGTGATTCCCTTCTGCCCTAGAATAATGCCCAGTGTTCAGAGGCCATGTACCCTGAACTCGAAAAGTTCTGAGGACATAGTTGACTGGCTAACACAGGACACCCAATATTCTACAGCTTCCGCTCTGAACCTTGACGCACCATCCTCCTCCAGCTCAGCTTCTGGCACCTCTCAAGTTACCACTCGCTCGCCTGCCGCCACCACCAACACTAGCACCACAGCTGCTTCACTTAATCTGTCAGAGGAGTTATTTACACATCAGTTGGAAGAAATGAGTGATGCACAACCATTTTTGCCAGAGGATGTAGGTAACAGGGATATGTCTCAGTCAGGCAGCATTACACACATGGACGTACGGTGTGATGAGGATGATGATGTTGTACCCGCTGCTGCTTCCTTTGCTGAGTTGTCTGATACAAGTGAAGCGGTTGATGATGACGATGTGTTTGTGGATGTCACGTGTGTGCCCGCTCGAATAGAAGAAGAGCAGGGGGAAAGTTCAGATGGGGAGACAAAGAGGAGGAGGAGACGAGTTGGAAGCAGGGGGAGGTCGTCGCAAGGAGCTAGTGGCACAGTCAGACAGCATGTATCGGCACCCGGGGTCAGCCAGACAGCACGCCAATAAACGCATGCTGTTGCCACCACCAGAATGCCGTCATTGCAAAGCTCAGCAGTGTGGCATTTTTTTTGTGTGTCTGCCTCTGATAACAGCGATGCCATTTGCAACCTGTGCCAAAAGAAACGGAGTCGTGGGAAGTCCAACACCCACCTAGGTACAACTGCTTTGCGAAGGCACATGATCTCAAATCACAAACGCCTATGGGATCAACACATGAGTATAAGCAGCACACAAACTCAAAGCCGCCATCCTCCTCCTGGTCCAGCATCTTCAGCCACGTCAACCACTGCTGTCCTCCTTGCCCCCTCTCAACCATCCGCCACTCCGCCTGTCGCCTTCAGCAGTTCCTGCTCATCTGCCCACAGTCAGGTGTCTGTCAAGGAAATGTTTGAGCGTAAGAAGCCAATGTCACAGAGTCACCCCCTTGCCCGGCGTCTGACAGCTGGCTTGTCGGAAATCTTAGCCCACCAGCTTTTACCATACAAGCTGGTGGAGTCTGAGGCCTTCAAAAAATTTGTAGCTATTGGGACACCGCAGTGGAAGGTACCCGGCCGAAATTTCTTTTCACAAAAGGCAATCCCCAACCTGTACTCTATTGTGGAAAAGGAAGTCATGGCATGTCTGACATGTGTTGGGGCAAGGGTCCATCTGACCACTGATGCCTGGACTGCAAAGCATGGTCAGGGCAGGTATATCACGTACACTGCGCATTTGGTAAACCTGCTGACGGCTGCCAAGCATGGAATGCGTGGCTCTGCAGAGGAGTTGGTGACACCGCCACGACTTGCAGGCAGGCCTGCTGCCACCTCCTCTACTCCTCCTAATCCATCCTCTTCGCTAACCTCCTCGTCTGAGTCCTCTTCTGCTGCTGCGTCTTGCTCCACATCAACTGCACCCCTCCAGCTCCCCAGGGGATATTCCACATCCCGGATACAACAGTGTCACATCGTCTTGGGGTTGACTTGCCTGAAAGCAGAGAGTCACACCGGACCAGCACTCCTGTCCGCCCTGAACGCACAGGTGGATCAGTGGCTGACTCCGCACCAACTGGAGATCGGCAAAGTGGTGTGTGACAACGGAAGCAATTTGTTGGCGGCATTGAATTTGGGCAAGTTGACACATGTGCCGTGCATGGCACATGTGTGTAATCTGATCGTACAACGCTTTGTGCACAAGTACCCAGGCTTACAGGACATCCTCAAGCAGGCCAGGAAGGTGTGTGGCCATTTCAGGCGTTCCTACACGGCCATGGCGCACTTTTCAGATATTCAGCGTCGAAACAACATGCCAGTGAGGTGCTTGATTTGCGACATCCCGACACGTTGGAATTCAACACTCCTAATGTTCGACCGCCTGCTCCAACAAGAAAAAGCCGTCAACGAGTATTTGTATGACCGGGGTGCTAGGACAGCCTCTGCGGAGCTGGGTATTTTTTTGCCACGTTACTGGACGCTCATGCGCAATGCCTGTAGGCGCTTGCGTCCTTTTGAGGAGGTGACAAACCTAGTCAATCGCACCGAAGGCACCATTAGCGACATCATCCCATTTGTTTTCTTCCTGGAGCGTGCTCTGCGAAGAGTGCTGGATCAGGCCGTAGATGAGCGTGAAGAGGAAGAGGAAGAGTTGTGGTCACCATCACCACCAGAAACAGCCTTATCAACATCGCTTGCTGGACCTGCGGCAACGCTGGAAGAGGAGTCTGAGGAGGAATGTGACTTTGAGGAGGAGGAAGACCAACCACAGCAGGCATCCCAGGGTTCTCGTTGTCACCTATCTGGTACCCGTGGTGTTGTACGTGGCTGGGGGGAATAACAGACCTTCAGTGAGATCAGTGAGGACGAGGAACGGGACATGAGTGGCTCTACATCCAGCCTTGTGCAAATGGGGTCTTTTATGCTGTCGTGCCTGTTGAGGGACCCTCGTATAAAAAGGCTGAAGGAGAACGACCTGTACTGGGTGGCCACGCTACTAGACCCCCGGTATAAGCAGAATGTGCCTGAAATGTTACCGAATTACCGGAAGTCGGAAAGGATGCAGCAGTTCCAAAACAAGTTAAAAAGTATGCTTTACACAGCGTATAAGGGTGATGTCACAGCACAATTGGAATCTAACAGGGGAAGAGGTGAAAGTAATCCTCCTCCTACCACGACCACGCCGGCAAGGACAGGACGCTTTACAGACGTGTTGTTGATGGAGGACATGCAGAGCTTTTTAAGTCCTAGGCATCGCCACAGCCCTTCGGGGTCCACCCTCAGAGAACGACTTGACTGACAGGTAGCAGACTACCTCGCCTTAACTGCAGATATCGACACTCTGAGGAGCGATGAACCCCTTGACTACTGGGTGTGCAGGCTTGACCTGTGGCCTGAGCTATCCCAATTTGCGATAGAACTTCTGGCCTGCCCCGCTTCAAGTGTCCTGTCAGAAAGGACCTTCAGTGCAGCAGGAGGTACTGTCACTGAGAAGAGAAGTCGCCTAGGTCAAAAAAGTCTAGATTACCTCACCTTTATTAAGATGAATGAGGGATGGATCCCGAAGGGACTGACAGTGGGCGATACATTTGACTAAAAAAGGCCTGGTGATGAGATGAGCTGCCTTGGGCTAAAAATGGTCCACACGCTGCTGTATTTTATCTCTGCATGCCGGATGACTTGCGTGACTTCTCCGCCACCAACTAGGGTTCAAGCCAAAATGTTTTAGTGCACTTTCTGCCTGGAAAACATCAATTTTTCCGGCCGCTGCTACAATACCTAATTTTGTGGGCATGTGTACATGCCTAATTTTTCTGGCCTCTGGTGCTGCACTGTGGCTATAAAAACAAAACAAAAAAAAAGGCACATACATGTGTCAATTCTCCTTCGTGATCGTTACCTTGTTGTGGTGAAGGGGCTTGCGTATCACAATGAAGCGATCACCTCTATAAGTGTGTTGGCAATGGCAATGTTGGCACACCCCAGATGAGATAAGGTCGTTGCTTCATTGTGAACAGACCAAAAGCGATCGGCTGGATAATTTTGCATAGAAAAAACATAAATTTTCTTTGTGATCATCTAAAGTGATCATTAAAGCCTACTAGGCCAACAATGGGCCCACACTGCAGAATCATTGATTTCTGAGTCACTTAACTGTCACTGAACTACCTCAGCACGACCGCAGGCTTTGAAAAACCTCCATCGCCTGCAATCTGCCAAACGTGCGCACGAGCACAGTCATCACTACACCAAGATTGACACATAGAGGAATAAAATTTATGTCATGAGTGTGTCAACTATTGACAACTCTTTGCGGTTGTCTAAACTCTATTCCATACACGTCCCCCGATAGGGGACGTAACAGGGATTAAACGGATAGGAATAGTACTACATATCATACCACTCATATTGGTATTGCATAGTAAATTGCACGGCGCACGCGCAGTGCCCCAAATTGGAAGTAAGAGGACCGACCAAGCATCTTTTTCCATCTCCCGGTTCCTAAAATCTATTCCATACATTACACCTGCCCCTGATAGGGGACAAAACAGAGATTAAACTGGTAAGAACAGATTTTTTTAATACAAAGAAAAAAAGAGGACAGCCTCTGCGGAGCTGGGTATTTTTTGGCCGCATTACTGAAAGCTCATGCGTAGGCTCATGCTTCCTTTTGCGGAGGTGACAAACCTGGTCAGTCAAACCCAAGGCAACATCATCGATCTCATCCCATATGCATTTTTTTCTGGAGCGTGCCCTGCGAAGAGTGCTGGATCAGGCCGTAGATGAGCATGAAGAGGAAGAGTTGTGGTCACCATCACCACCAGAAGCAGCCTTGTCGTCGTCGATTGCTGGACCTGCGGCAACGCAGAGAGAGGAGTCTTAAGAAGAGGAGTCAGAGGTGGAAGGTGGCTTTTAGGAGGAGGAAGACCAACCACAGCAGGCGTCCCCGGGGGCTTGTTGTCACCTTTCGGGGACCCTTGGTGTTGTACGTGGCTGGGTGGAGGAAGAGACCTTCAATGACGTCAGTGAGGACAAGGAACGGGACATGGCTAGCGTGGTATCCAACCTTGTGCAAATGGGGAGTTTGCGGTTGTGCAAATGGACTGTTTGCGGTGTGTTAAACGGGGAGTTTGGTCTGTCACTGTGAAGTTTGGTCTGTCACTGATCGATACAACATCTTACCTGATGTTTTAAAGCACGTTATTCCAAACAATTTAGGAATGTTGATTTATGCCCTTTATGGATTAAAACCCGTCTCTGCGTCAACTACGTAATTTTCCATGGGAGTTTTGCCATGGATCCCCCTCCGGCATACCACATTCCAGGTGTTAGTCCGCTTGAAACAACTTTTCCATCACTATTGTGGTCAGAAATAGTCCCTGTGGGTTTTAAAATTTGCCTGCCTATTGAAGTCTATGGAGGTTCGCCCGGTTCAACGTTTGCGAACATTTGTGGAAATTCGCATTCGCTGTTCGCGAACGGAAAATTTTATGTTCGCGACATCTCTAGTTGTTCACCCTTCTTGACCCCTGCTACAAAGTGAACTTCTCATCTTCACAGGCTCTCCACCGGAAGGCATTCCCGATGCCTAAGGAAGGCATCGCGTTGCCTTCCATGCCATCGGGTGCCTGTCACAGCGGCATTGGGACGGGATGGGAGGCCCGATCCCGCCCAACATCGCACGTGCCGCGGTCAACACTGACCGCGGCACATCAAGGGTTAATGCGCCGGCATCGGCATGCAGCAGGGGTCCAGCTATAAGTGACTGCCGGACCCCTGCCGCTGATCGGGCGGGCGCAGCTCCTGCACCAGCTCGAATACCATGAAGTACATGTACGTCACGGGTCTTTAAGTCCCAGAAATAAATGACGTACATATACGTATAAAAATTACGCCCCTGGAAGGGTGTCATAGTCGCTCCTGACGAAGCAAATCAGGCGAAACCTAGGTCAGACGTTTTTCTCTTATGTGGATACATTTTATTCAATGCTTTTTGTACGATCCTCAATGTGAGTATAATAAATCCTATTTTGTATTGTGACTCTGGCAGTACTTCACTATGTGTGCCTACTTTTGAAACCTCCGCAGTAAACGTTTGTGGTGAAGATTTCCACATCGAGGAGGATTTTGATGTTTGGCGGTGTCTAAGACAAGTGGGAAAGTTCGGCAATTTTCTGATGTCATTGTGGATTTAGGCAGCGTGATCACCTTTACTTTTATTTAGACGCTTATTGTGAATTTCAGCCCACTTCACACGGGCATCTGCAGTGCAGATAGACATTACAGCAACAAAGTAACAGATAATTTACTTTTTTATATACCTTTGCATATAATGTTTTACAGGGTCAGCTCACCAGCAGGCCCTTGCATATAATTTTTTACAGGGTCAGCTCACCAGCAGCCCCTCGCATATAATTCTTTTTTTTGGGCGATTAGCTTATGTAGGGTATCATTTTTGCGGGATGGGATGACGGTTTGATTTGCACTATTTTGGGGTGTGTATAACTTTTTGATCGCTTTCTATTACACTTTTTGTGATGTAATGTGCGGGAGGCTTGCGGTGTGGCAGGCGGGATCACGATCCTCCGCCCGCCTCCCCTTGAAAAATCGTTGGTGTACAGTGGGTATACCAAGGTGTCAGCACATTGCTGACACCCTGGTATAAACGGCTGACATTGGTGATGCGATGTCAGCCGTTTAACCCTTTCCATACCGCGGTCCGTACGGACCGCTGTATGAAAAAGGTTAACAGCTCAGGGAGCTCCCTCCCTCTCCGATCGAGGGGCTGCTGTGCATTTGCAGCCCCCCGATGGGAGAGAGCTCCCAGACAGCCCCCCGACAGCCCCGTTCTTACCCCTCCCCGTCTGCGCAGTTGTGGCCACAACTGAGCAGACGGAGAAGGTTCCCATGGCAACAGGACACCGTCTCAGGCCTCCTGCTGTCCATGGTGCTGAACAGATCTGTGCTGAAGGCATAGATCTGTTCAGACAAAGTGTAAGTAAAATACAGTACAATACCCTATATAGTGTATTGTACTGTATTATACAGACATCAGAACCACTGGATCTTCAAGAACCAAGTGGGTCTGGGTAAAAGAAAAAGTGAAAAAAGTGAAAAAAAAAAGTAAAAATCAAAAAACACATTTATCACTGATTAAAAATGAAAAAAATAAAATTCCCTACACATGTTTGGTATCGCCGCGTCCGTAACGACCTGATCTATAAAACGGTCATGTTACTTTACCCGAACGGTGAACACCATAAAAATAAAAAATAAAAAAACATGATGAAATTTAAATTTTGCCCACCTTACTTCCCAAAAAAAGGTAATAAAAGTGATCAAAAAAGTCGCATGTACGCCAAAATTGTAACAATCAAACCGTCATCTCATCCTGCAAAAATCATACCCTACCCAAAACTGAAAAAACTATGGCTCTTAGACTGTGGAAACACTAAAACATGATTTTTTTTGTTTCAAAAATGAAATCATTGTGTAAAACTTACATAAATGTAAAAAAGTATACATATTAGGTATCAACGCATCCGTATCGACCGTCTCTATAAAAATATCATATGATCTAACCCCTCAGGTGACCACCGTAAAAAAATAAAAATTAAAACGGTGTAAAAAAAGCAATTTTTTGTCATCTTACGTCACAAAAAGTGTAATAGTAAGCGATCAAAAAGTCATATGCACCCCAAAATAGTGCCAATCAAGCCGTCATCTCATCCCGCAGAAAATGAGACCCTACTTAAGATAATCGCCCAAAAACTGAAAAAACTATGGCTCTTAGACTATGGAGACACTAAAACATTTTTTTTGTTTACAAAATGAAATCATTGTGTAAAACGTACATAAATAAAAAAAAATGCATACATATTAGGTATCGCTGCGTCCGTGACAACCTGCTCTATAAAATTACCACATGATCTAACCTGTCAGATGAATGTTGTAAATAACAAAAAAAAACAAAGGTGCCAAAAAAGCTATTTTTTGTTACCTTGCCTCACAAAAAGTGTAATATAGAGCAACCAAAAATCATATGTACCCTAAACTAGTACCAACAAAACTGCCACCCTATCCCGTAGTTTCTAAAATGGGGTCACTTTTTTGGAGTTTCTACTCTAGGGGTGCATCAGGGGTGCTTCGAATGGGACATTGTGTAAAAAAAAACAGTCCAGCAAAATCTGCCTTCCAAAAAACGTATGGCATTCCTTTCCTTCTGCGCCCTACCGTGTGCCCATACAGCAGTTTACGACCACATATGGGGTGTTTCTGTAAACTACAGAATCAGGGCCATAAATAATGAGTTTTGTTTGGCTGTTAACCCTTGCTTTGTAACTGGAAAAAAAATATTAAAATGGAAAATCTGCCAAAAAAGTGAAATTTTGAAATTGTATCTCTATTTTCCATTAAATCTTGTGCAACACCTAAAGGGTTAACAAAGTTTGTAAAATCAGTTTTGAATACCTTGAGGGGTGTAGTTTTTTAGATGGGGTCACTTTATGGAGTTTCTACTCTAGGGGTGCATCAGGGGGGCTTCAAATGGTACATGTTGTAAATAAACCAGTTCAGCAGAATCTGTCTTCCAAAAACCAAACGGCGCACCTTTCACTCTACGCCCCGCTGTGTGGCCGTACAGTAGTTTACGGCCACATATGGGGTGTTTCTGTAAACGGCAGAGTCAGGGCAATAAAGACACAGTCTTGTTTGGCTGTTAACCCTTGCTTTGTTAGTGGAAAAAATGGGTTAAAATGGAAAATTATGCAAAAAAATGAAATTCTCAAATTTCATCCCCATTTGCCAATAACTCTTGTGCAACACCTAAAGGGTTAACAAAGTTTGTAAAATCAGTTTTGAATACCTTGAGGGGTGTAGTTTATAGAATGGGGTCATTTTTGGGTGGTTTCTATTATGTAAGCCTCGCAAAGTGACTTCAGACCTGTAGTGGTCCCTAAAAATTGGATTTCTGAAAAATTTCAAGATTTGCTTCTAAACTTCTAAGCCTTGTAACATCCCCAAAAAATAAAATATCATTCCCAAAATAATTCAAACATGAAGTAGACATATGGGGAATGTAAAGTCATCACAATTTTTGGGGATATTACTATGTAATACAGAAGTAGAGAAACTGAAACTTTGAAATTTGCTAATTTTTCCAAATTTTTGGTAAATTAGGAATTTTTTTATGCAAAAAAATATATATTTTTCACTTTATTTTTCAAGTGTCATGAAGTACAATATGTGACGAAAAAGCAATCTCAGAACGGCCTAGATAAGTCAAAGCGTTTTAAAGTTATCAGCACTTAAAGTGACACTGGTCAGATTTGCAAAAAATGGCCTGGTCCTTAAGGTGAAATAAGGCTGTGTCCCTGAGGGGTTAATAGCAGCTTATAGTTAGCAGCTAGGGACCATGCTTGTTATGCAGATAGTTAACATGCTCTGGTTAGCTATGCACCTATGTTTATATCTGCATTACTATATGTCAGACCCCATTAGTAAGTGCATTGTTTTTCCTGTTTCCCAGTTTTACAGTGCATTTACATCCTTGCAATAAAGATAAAGTTGGATGTTACTCCATTGTCAATTCATTGCCAGGATAAGGTTTAGTTGTCTGTCAAGCTGTGTACCTTCACACATAAGGAGGACAGAACACAGGGTTTGAGATCAAATTCAATATTCATCCCTTTAGGTTGGAGGGTATTAAGTTTATATATCCACTCGATCTCTCTTTTATTAATCTGCATCACCGGGTTCCCGCCTCGCCAATGGGTCTTCACCAACTCCACTGCCATAAATTTCAGACCCCTCAGATTTTTTCATGAAGTTCTTTAAAATGCATTGAAACACTATGTGTGGTCAAGCCTTTTTTTTATATTTCTTATATGTTCCTGAATCATAACTTCCAGTTTTCTGAGGCTTCTCTCCACGTACTGGAGGCCACACGGGCACTCCAGCACGTACAGTCCTGATCAAAAGTTTAAGACCACTTGAAAAATGGCAAAAAATCATATTTAGCATGGCTGGATCTTAACAAGGTTCCAAGTAGAGCTTCAACATGCAACAAGAAGAAATGAGAGTGAGACAAAACATTTTTTGAACATTCAATTAATTGAAAATAAAGATTAAACTGAAACAGACTGTTTTTCAGCTGATCAAAAGTTTAGGACCATATACCTTTAAAAGGCCAAATCTGTGCAAAGATGTGGATTCATTGTCATTTTCTGTCAGGTAGTCACACGTTGTGATGGCAAAGGCAAAAAAACTGTCCCTTTTTGAATGTGGTCGGGTTGTTGAACTGCATAAGCAGGGTCTTTCACAGCGCGCCATCGCTGCTGAGGTGGGACGCAGTAAGACTTAAGTCTTAAATGATCCTGAGGGTTATGGAACAAAAAGTCAAGTGGAAGACCCAAAAAAATGTAATCAGCACTGAGCCGGAAGATCCAATTGGCTGTCCATTTAGCTGTCCGTCAAGACACTGGACGATCCTCGACCCAAATTAAGGCCCTTACTGGTGCCGACTGTAGCCCCATAACCATCAGGCGGCATCTGAGACTGAAGGGCTTCAAAAACAAAGAACGTCTTCAAAGACCTTGTTTCCTTGAACGCCACATAACTGCTTGTTTGAACTTTGCAAGAGAGCACCAAACATGGGACATTCAAAGGTGGAAGAAAGTTTTATTCTCTGATGAGAATTTTTTTTACCTTGATGGTCCTGATGGTTTCCAACTTTACTGGCATGACAAGCACATCCCACCTGAGATGTTTTCTACGCGCCACAGTAAAGGGGGCGCCATAATGGTCTGGGGTGCTTTTTCCTTCAGTGGAACAATGGAGCTTCAGGAAGTGCAGGGGCGTCAAACGGCTGCTGGCTATGTCCAGATGTTGCAGAGAGCATTCCTCATGACTGAGGGAGGGAAGGATGTCCCTACCACTGATACCCTGCTCTGGTCCTCTGCCCAGGGACGTCTCCTAGTGGTGGGGACTCCCTGTCCACGTGCCTAGCCTCAATCTCCTGTCTAGCCCTGATAAGGTGACAGGTGGAGAGAAACTAATGTCAAAGTGGCCCCCCAACGGATGACTAGCACAAAAAAAAAAATAGAGGTGTCCACTGTATAAAGCCCTCGTGACGAGTTGCCAGGAGGTACAGGGTCCACCTAGTGGTTAAAATATGCAGACAAACACACGCACAAAAACAGAACACTAATATGATAATTAAATTATATACAAAGGATACACAACAACCCCAACGCGTTTCACCCACACAGTGGGATCATCAGGGGGTAATACGAGGTAAGTATAGGATAAACAGGAAGCCCAAAAATAAATAAAGCAGGCCCTGTCCAATAGTGATGCGTAATTTATAATTGCGTTTAGAAAATTACATAAAGACAACAGACCCAAAATTCTTAAAAATAAGAATCGATAAATCGGAGCCAAATAGCAGAGTACATACGGTCACTGGGTAGTAAGGTAGGCGATGGAGTAGGATGAGCGAATGCAAAATGCAAATCTCTGAAGTCACAGAGGGCGCCAATGTCACAAAATGATAAATTGTGAAAGTGCTCAAAAAAGGGCATCAAAGGTAATGACCCCGAACCATAATAGGTATAGCTGACAGTAACTCCCAATGTAAAACGATCTTACAGGGTATAGCTCCTAAGATGTAGAGCTGCCAGCCATAAAGTGCATATTGCCACCGTTGATATGGAAAGAGGGTCTGGAGCAATGGTAATAAATTCCCCCGCCCTTTAAATGCCCAGCCCGCCACTTAATGGATAAGTTGATATCATTTCTGCTGGACTTTCCTCATGACTGAGGGCCCTCGTCTGTGTGGTAACGACTGGGTTTTTCAACAGGACAACGCTACAGTACACAATGCCCGCAGGACAAGGGACTTCTTCCAGGAGAATAACATCACTCTTTTGGTCCATCCTGCGTGTTCCCCTGATCTAAATCCAATTGAGAACCTTTGGGGATGGATGGCAAGGGAAGTTTACAAAAATGGACAACAGTTCCAGACAGTAGATGGCCTTTGTGCGGCCGTCTTCACCACTTGGAGAAATGTTCCCACTCACCTCATGGAAACGCTTGCATCAAGCATGCCAAAACAAATTTTTGAAGTGATAAACAATAACGGCAGAGCTACTCATTACTGAGTTCATGTTTGGAAGTTGGATTTCTGTTTGGGGGGGGTTAGTTTTTTTTTGGAGGTGTGGTCCTAAACTTTTGATCAGCTGAAAAACAGCCTGTTTCAGTTTATTTGTTGT
The DNA here is from genome assembly GCF_905171765.1 of Bufo bufo. Classification (NCBI taxonomy): domain Eukaryota; kingdom Metazoa; phylum Chordata; class Amphibia; order Anura; family Bufonidae; genus Bufo; species Bufo bufo. Next base: position 324,761,011 of record NC_053389.1, read on the forward strand.
TTTCATTAAATTGAATGCTCAAATTTTTTTTGGTCTCACTCCCATTTCTTCTTGTTGCATGTTAAAGCTCTACTTGGAACCTTGTTAAGATCCAGCCATGCTAAATATGATTTTTTGCCATTTTTCAAGTGGTCTTAAACTTTTGATCAGGACTGTATATTACACCTCATTTTTACAGGACAAACCCCCTTTCACTTTAAACTCCTGTCCATTAGATGTTGACTGTACTGTTCCCACATGTTTTACCCTATTTTCTGGAATCCTGTGAAACCGCACCATGTGCGCTTGTGCATATTGCTCTTTTTGGGGGCAGTCGGGATTGCACTGTGCACTAAATGTGTGTTAAGGTTAGGAGCCTTCTTATATACAATCTCTGGCCGCTCCGGTATCTCCTTTCCTAAGACCGGGTCATTTTTCAGAGTTGCCGAATTTCTTTTAATCGCATTTTTCAAAAACCTTACATTGGCACTATATTGTGTCATGAATATGAAACGAAAACTTCGTTCATTCTTCCTTCCCTTCTCAAGTTCTCCTTCTTTTCTACAATCTTCTAAACTTTTCCGGCACCCTCCTAGCTCCTCCTCGTCATACCCTTTTTCCACAAACCTATCTTTGATCACTTTACTTTGCTTTCTGTAATCTTCTAACTTCGTACAGTTACGTGATATTCTTTTGAATTGTCCTTTTGGGATGTTTTTCAGCCATACATCATGATGGCAGTTAGTCTTATCAATATATGCATTCACGTCTGTGTCTTCAAAATATGTTCTCGTTTTCAACCTTCCATTTTCCACAAAAATACATAAGTCCAAAAAATTTACCCCAACATTGCTAATACTACTGGTGAAATGTAGGTTCCAACTATTATCGTTTATATTCTTAATAAATTTTTCCAGCCCACCTTTTTCTTCCACCCAAATTAGGAAACAGTCGTCTATAAACCTTTTCCATATCCGCAATTCACCCCCATGTATTTTCTTTCCAAGTAACGGGCTGATGTTCTTCTCCTCCCATGCCCCCATAAAGATGTTGGCGAAACTGGGGGCGAATTTCACCCCCATCACTGTTCCAGTGCACTGAACATAAGAATTTCCATCGAACCAGAAATAATTGTGGTCTAAATAATAGACAACACACTTCAAAATAAATTCTCCTTGTGTATCTGTCATCAAAGGGTCTTTTAATAGCTGGTTCTCTATAGCTTTAAGCCCTAAGGCCTTCAGGATGACAGTATACAGTGATGTCACATCAACTGTCAATTGTGACTTTTATTTGTGGGTTTTGAGTCGCGACGGTGAAGATGGATATCTTTGATTTTCAAGCAAATTTTAAGTGTGATGTTGATTTTTTTATCTGTGAAAAGTGTTGAAGATGAAGATAAGGATTTGATGAATTTGTTTGTGGCGTTAGAAAAGAATTTAATTAAACCAGTGAGTTTTAACTGTGCCTGAGGTACTCTCACTATTGTGTGATTTATGACACCTTGCAGAGGAGCTTGCGGTAATCCAGCGTAGAGGTGTATCGACGCTTTGAGCCAGATAAAGGAGATATGTTGAGATTTTCATCTTGTTTGGAAGCACACTACAATTCAACATAAAGGTGCCGACGTCTTGAGCCAGATAAAGGAAATACCTGCACTTGAGGATAACGCTCTGTGTGAATGAGTAGCAGCGCGGTCCCATCATCCTGACATTTTGTAACTGTGAGAAACCCACTTCACTTCTGGAGACCAGCAGCGCAAGTACCATTGAAACCTTGTGACTTACATTGCTTTATTGTGTCTATGGCAACTATTGCCTGGCCTACTTTGTGACAGAATATTCCACCTTAATTTTGACACCATTTTGGCACAGTCACATCCTTGGCCACGTCCCCTTTTCCATGAAGAAACACCTACTAACTGCTAAGCCTCACCCATTTTCAAATGATGTGCACAGACACAATTAGTAAATCTGGACCAGTAATGTTTATTTACCGGTATTCACTGGGAAAGCTCTTGACACTTATGTTAAATTGTCCCATAAAACTGCCGGTGATCAAAATAATGTTTTTTTACTGTATGCAATAGCAAAGCAAACTGAGGCATCCAGTAAAATAACATATATTGTGCGTTATATGGTTATTTAACATGAAAATTGTCTCAAAATCAGAGGTATGTCTGAGGCTTCCACCCTAAAATCTTCCTTATGAAACCTTGGACTGACACGGCACAGCTCTGTGTGAAAAAAAAAAAAACACAACACAGAAAGTCTAATGTTTTAACAAAACATATAAGCTCATACAGTATTTTTGTGAATATTTCCTTACTTTAAGTGAGAAAAGTAAGGAATAATAAGCATTCAGACACGTACTCATGTACCACAGCTGTCACGAGTTGGAGGTCCCAGGAGAGACCACCGCGTCGTCAAGCAATAAACGGAAATCAGGTACAGACACATAAGAGTTTATTGCACAAACAGAAACATGGAAAGCAGCACAGATAAAACATGAGCTCTATGTACCGTCAGCACAGTGGGAGAAAACCCCCACTGCGCCACTGTCTAGTAATACTCCAGAGGGGCGTAACTAAGCAACTCCTGGTTTTCACTAGAGCCCTAGATGGTAGGGTTAGACTTAGCCACAGGAAGTTGCCAGGGTCCACTCTGGAGCGTGACCTAGACAGTGACAGCAGGAGCGAATGGACAACAGGTACCAGAAGGTACCGACAGCACATAGGCAAACATAACAGACAGGTAAATACAAAACAGGGCAAATAATAACACAAGCAGGAGTTCATGCAAGGGATTAGGAGTGGCAATGAGCAGAGAAGGACTTGCTCCACCAGTAGTAAACTGCATGGCCTTGTCATGCCACTCTGCTGCAAAGGCTTGCTGAAAACAGACATATGAATACAAAACAGGAGAACTAATAATACAAGCAGGAGTTCATGCAAGGGAGCAGGAGTGGCAATGAGCAGAGAAGGACTTGCTCCACCAGTAGTAAACTGCATGGCCTTGTCATGCCACTCTGCTACAAAGGCTTGCTGAACACAGACATCAGAATAAACACAAAGTAACTAAAACATAACAGGCAGAACAGATAACAGACAGACGACGTTAATGAACAAGTAGGGAAACCCACAGAGCACAGACAGACAGACAGACAGACACAGATCCCATGGGTCAGCAGCATGGGAGAAAGTACAAACCAGGAGCAGGACAGACAACACACACCAGGAGAGCTGAACCAGAACTGAGGAAACCTCAGCCTTATATACAGGTTCCATGGGTGCAGCAGAGAAGCCACACCCATGGAGCAGACAGAGGATTAACTCCTAATAAGCACACAGGGGAGTTAACACATAATGAACCACAAATGACACACAGGAACAGAACTTCAGCGAGGAGCGCCGAACGAGCAAGAACGGAAGGTCACAGCCAGAGATAGTGGCTGTGACAACAGCCAAGGTTACATATATAACACCAGTTTTACACAAAGCTTAACTTCTCCGCACACATCTCCTCCCCATCAACTACTTCCTACACAGTGACTTCAAGGAGCATGCCCTGAACACTCTCTCATAGAATAAAATTAGTCATTTGCTGAGTCATTTTTCTTAAGTTCATGTGGCTATAACAAAATAAATCATAGAAACAGCTCACCAATCAGGGATACAATTCAGACATGATAGCTTCTCCTGTAATGTACATAGTTATACAGACTGAAAAAACCTGAATCCATCAAGTTCAACTTTCTGATCAATTATACAACATTAATGTTTAGATTAATTATAAACTTCAATGCCACAATAAGCATCTAGCCATATTTTGAATGCTGACATGGTATCTGCCATTTCTACTTCTTGGAGTAGGGCATGCTATAATCTGACTAACTAAAGAATCCTTTTCTGCATTGATGCTTAAATCACCTTTCCTCGAACCATAATGAATGTCACCTGGTTCTTTATAAAGTCCATGGAATGAATAAATAATGTGCCAGTTCTTCGTATTGACTACACATGTATTTATACATGTAGAGGAGATCACCTTTAAGGCTACTTTCACACTAGCGTTTTATTTTTCTGATATTGAGATCTGTCATAGGGCTCAATACCGGAAAAAAACGCTTCAGTTTTGTCCCCATTCATTGTCAAGGGGAACAAAACTGAACAGAACAAAATGCTCCAAAATGTATTCCGTTCCGTTTAATTGCGTTCACATACCGGAGAGCAAACTGCAACATATTGTAGTTTGCTTTCCATCCTGGGATGCGGAATAAGACGGATCCGGCTTGACCCCCAATGCAAGTCAATGGGGACGGATCTGTTTTCTCTGAAACAATCTGTCACAATAGAAAACGGATCCGTCCTCCATTGACTTTTAATAGAGTTCATGATGCATCCGTCTTGGCAATGTTAAAGATAATACAACCAGATCCGTTCATAATGGATGTGCAACATGCCGGTCTACAGGGGAGAACACGTGAAGTTTATAGTAGGCCGACAGATGCAACAGTTCATCTGTTACTCACGGTTAGCAGATGCCTCCCTGGGCCAGCAGTGCAGTGAAGGGGAGAACAGCACTGGATTCTCCAGGGCACACTATTACAGAGGACACCGGCCAGGTAGTGATCGAGGTGCCCTTGATGGTGATTGGGTTTCTGAGTGCTTGTGCGGCTGGGCCCCTGACTTAAGTAATGTCATGACGCCAGCACCTTGATGGTGCAAGATGATGAGAGTATTTATAGTAGGGAGATAGAAGAATGAATGAGGTTTGAATCCAACTGAGAACTTTACTGTAACCAGGTTCTTGATAACAGTTTACATCCAGTTATAAAACAGTCTCTGATACACATACAGGTTGGATGTGGTGAATCCCAGTAACAGGCTGTACATGTAGTTATGTCCCAGGCTATAGTAGGTAGTTGTGTAGTTACTGATATTCAGCTCTTTGCCTTGATTCAGTCTCAGTAGAGGTAGTTCAAGTCTTTATCTTCTACACGCAAGTGATGCAACAGATATTTTTTCTGTCCTTAAAATAACGGTGAGGCTGCCGGAAGCTAATAAGTCCTTCACCTAGATCCTAGAACCTAGAATAATGGCTTTGTCCTTCCTTTATATTCTCCACAATAAACTTGGCAAAATCCACTTGCTACTCCGGAAGAGTGTATGGTAGAATACAAACTTCACCTCTGCCTATTTTCCTGGCTTGACACTGAAATATAAATTGGCTCATCTGGGCCGTGGAGCCCAAGAGAGAGCTGAGAGGGGAGGGGACCTCGCCTTCCCCCTTGATCCTCACTCCATTTCCTTCTTCCTCCAAACTCTAACGCCAACCCCCTAACTAGGCATGAACTGTGCTATATAAACTGTGGTGCTATCCCCATCTAGTGGTGGAATGTGTGTAATGCACCAGACAGCCTGGTAACAGGGATTTCACATAAGACTGTAATACAACATGATAAAACAAGCTTTTGCAGTGCCCACATACACTAGTGGGACGCTGTAGATGCAGGCGGTTGTATTATCAGTAACAGAAACGTTTTCGCTGAACCCTGTCGGATCCAGTTAAAACTCTAGTGTGAAAGTAGTCTAAGGCATCTCTTTTTCAAGAGGAATAAGCCCTATGTTTCAAGACTTTCATTATAAGAGAGACCTTCCATCCCATTTAATACTTTGGTAGCCCACCGCTAAAACTTTTCTTAAATAGATGAAAATGTACACACAGCAAATGAAAAATATATTTAAAGAATATGTTTCAGTGCATATTGTTAATGAATAAAAAAAGTGATGCATTCCTTTTAAGTGAATCAGTCACTAGTTTTATCCTGCCCTACTGAGGGCAACTTAAACTAGAGACAGAGACACTGATGCAAATGTTGAGTCACTTCTTTGTACTGCATGTTACTTGCAATCACTGGGACCCAAATACAGGAGTTATGGTATTCATGAGTGCTGGCTTCTCCCACCCTTCTTAAGACAATTTATAGCTTTCTTACATATAGGGTAAAAACTGCTAATTATTAGCAGGAAGTGGGGGACCCAGGAACTCATGACATTTCTAACTCCAGAGCAAGCACTAGCTGGTCAGCAAAACTTTAAAGAAAATTACACAAATGAAAAATAAATAAGTAAATAAATAATGTGATCCTGCATTTGAATTCAGGTGTATTTGTATAATGATATACATGTATGATTTGTGCTTCTTTTATAGATGTTCGATATTGACTATTAATGGCAATGTTGTTTCTAGTTTTTTGCTTTTTTATTCCTTGACCAAATCACATAACTGCAGAGAATCTTAATTTCTTATAACATTTTGTGGCTTTTAAGTCTTAAATTCCTTGGGGGAGATTTATCAAGCTGATGTAAAGTATAACTGGCTTAGTTGCCCATAGCGCGGCAATGTAGAGGAGGTAAAAAAGGAATATGCGGCACTCACCGAAGTAGAAAAGCGGTTGTTCTTTATTCAATCCTCTTGAGGACAGTAACAAGTAGGGTACTGGGGCGGACACACTGTTGCAGGTGGTAGAAGCTACGGCCGTTTCGCGCTTACTATCGCGCTTCTTCTGGCCGCTGTAATCGTCATCGCACAACATTGCGCTTTATAGAGGCGGCGCTCTACAGCCGGAGCTGTCAGCTGCAACTGTGCGCCGCAAATTGGTTACGTTAAAACTATAAAACGTAGAAAAGGACACATGTATGCAAATCAGCACCAGTAATTCATTTCAGATTCTTCTGATATAATACATATTGCTGTGCAGTGATAATATTTGCTCATTTAATGCACAGAAGTAATAATAATAATTGCGAGAGCACAAGGGATCCAGCTCTCCAAAGTATAAAGAGGTCTAAGGTCAAATAACCACACCGCGGGGAGACATCTTAAAGCGTAACCTCTAGTCTTAAAGGAACACGGACATATCGATTCTCTCATTTAACCACCCCTTCTCCCATGGCTTTGGTAAGTAGAATCCACCTTGCTTCCCTTTGCAGGAGCAGACGGTGCCGGTCCACTCCCCTAGGGATGGGTCGGACTTGTTCCACTCCTGCAAAGAAAAGACAACGCGGACAACCGCCATGGGCTGTTCTAATGTGGTCAATTAAGCGGGGACATCCTCTACCCGAACGGATAGAGCTGACATGCTCACGTATTCGTTCAAAGAGAGGACGGATTGTTTTGCCTATATAAAATCTCTTACAGGGGCAAAAGACAACATAAACAACATAAGGTGTACGGCATGTGATGAAATCTCGCACTGTGTGCTTGACTCCTCCTATCTGTAGCCACTTGCTACATGCATTTAGTGCACAAAAAGAACAGTGCCCACACTTGTGGTTCCCTCTTGGTTTCTTACTCATAAGCCAGGTCTCCTCCGAAGTTTTACGGAGGACACTATTGACCAGCTTGTCCTTGAGAGTGGGGCACTTTCTAAACATGACCAAAGGCCGCTGACTAGAAACATTGCTCAAAGCTGGATCCCCTTTCAAGAGATCCCAGTTCTCATTGATAACCCGCCTAATAACATCTGCAGTGGGGCTATATTTAAATGCGAAGGCGAAGCGCGATTGTTCGCGATTATTGTACCTCTCCGCCAGCAATGCTTCACGGTCAAGTTTGGCTGCCCTGCGAAGGGCTGTTGAGACTGCTTTCCGTGGGTAACCCCGATCTAATAATCGGCCGCTGAGTTCATGCGCTTGCCTATAAAATCTGACGTCGGTGTCGTTGATCCTCTGCAGACGGACAAATTGTCCGTATGGGACGGAACCCTTCACCGACGGCGGATGAAAGCTGGCCTGGTGGAGCAGCGAGTTAGTCGCGGTGGGCTTACGAAAGCCCGTGGTGTGTAATACACCATCCTTCATTGAGACGCGCACATCCAGAAAGTCCAGTGACTCACCCCCAAAATTGACGGTGAATCGCATGTTCATCCTGTTGCGCGAATTAAGATAATCCACAAAATCGTGGCATGACTCCTCGCTGCCCGACCAGACCAGGAAAATGTCATCAACATAACGCAGAAATAAGTGAATGAACCGTAGAAAGGGGTTACCTAACGAAAATACATGTCTCTTCAAATACCGCCAGGTACAGGTTCGCAAATGTGCACGACATTGGCGTTCCCATTGCAGTACCTAGTACCTGGCGGTACCACTGACCATCAAATTGGAATACATTGCTGGTGAGTAGGGATGAGCGAACCCGAACTGTATAGTTCGGGTTAGTACCGAATTTTGGGGTGTCCGTGACACGGACCCGAACCCGAACATTTTCGTAAAAGTCTGTGTTCGGGTTCGGTGTTCGGCGCTTTCTTGGCGCTTTTTGAAAGGCTGCAAAGCAGCCAATCAACAAGCGTCATACTACTTGCCCCAAGAGGCCATCACAGCCTTGCCTACTATTGGCATGGCTGTGATTGGCCAGTGCAGCATGTGACCCAGCCTCTATATAAGCTTGGGTCACGTTGCGCTGCACGTCACTCTGCTGATTGAAGCATAGGGAGAGGTTGCAGCTGCGACTTTAGGGCGAGATTAGGCAGTGATTAACTCCTCCAAAAGACTTCATTCTGTGATCGATCTGCAGCTGTGGATCATTGAAGTGCTAATATTGACTTGCTCACTTTTTTGAGGCTGCCCAGAGCGTTTTTAGATAACTTTTTTTCTGGGGTGATCGGCGGCCATTTTGTGACTTGTGGTGCGCCAGCACAAGCTATCACCAAGTGTATTTAACCATCAATAGTGTGGTTATTTTGTGCTATATCCTACATCAGCTGCAGGCTGAGCCTGTGTCACCGAAGTGCATTTAACCATCAACAGTCTGGTTATTTTTTGGCCATATACTACATCAGCTGCAGGCTGAGCCTGTGTCACCAAAGTGTATTTAACCATCAACAGTCTGATTATTTTTTGGCCATATACTACATCTGGTGCAGGCTGAGCCTGTGTCACCCAAGTGCATTTAACCATCAACAGAGTGGTTATTTTTTGGCCATATACTACATCAGGGGCAAGTTGAGCCTGTCACCCAGTGCCTAAAAAATAGACCTGACATTTCTATTCAACCAAATCTGTACTGTTTTAGCTGGTCAAGTTATTTGTAGTGACCGTAAAAGCACACTTTTTGTTCTGGGTTGAAAAACTATTCCCAAATTTTCCATTCTCAAAATAACTAGTTTCTGGTATATGAGGCCTACTTGAAATCTATCCCAAAAAGGATATCTTACATTGAAGGTACTGATAGTGTCATTCAGAAAAACCTAAGACACACGCTACCGTGCAGATAGAAGTCTGATTCTGTGATTAAACCTTAACCTGTCAACAGTGCAAAAAAAAAACCAGGTCTCACATTTCTATTCAAGCAAATCTGTACTGTTTTAGCTGGTCAAGTTATTTGTAGCGACCGTAAAAGCACTTTTTTTTTTCTGGGTTGAAAAACTATTCCCAAATTTGCCATTCTCAAAATTGTGGTGAACGGGAACAATGAGGAAAACATCTAATAAGGGACGCGGACGTGGACATGGTCGTGGTGGTGTTAGTGGACCCTCTGGTGCTGGGAGAGGACGTGGCCGTTCTGCCACAGCCACACGTCCTAGTGAACCAACTTCCTCAGGTCCCAGTAGCCAGCAGAATTTACAGCGATATTTGGTGGGGCCCAATGCCGTTCTAAGGATGGTAAGGCCTGAGCAGGTGCAGGCATTAGTCAATTGGGTGGCCGACAGTGGATCCAGCACGTTCACATTATCTCCCACCCAGTCTTCTGCAGAAAGCGCACAGATGGCGCATGAAAACCAAGCCCATCAGTCTGTCACATCACCCCCATGCATATCAGGGAAACTGTCTGAGCCTCAAGTTATGCAGCAGTCTCTTATGCTGTTTGAAGACTCTGCTGCCAGGGTTTCCCAAGGGCATCCACCTAGCTCTTCACCAGGGGTGGAAGAGATAGAATGCACTAACGCACAACCACTTATGTTTCCTGATGATGAGGACATGGGAATACCACCTCAGCACGTCTCTGATGATGACGAAACACAGGTGCCAACTGCTGCGTCTTTTTGCAGTGTGCAGACTGAACAGGAGGTCAGGGATCAAGACTGGGTGGAAGACGATGCAGGGGACGATGAGGTCCTAGACCCCACATGGAATGAAGGTCGTGCCACTGACTTTCACAGTTCGGAGGAAGAGGCAGTGGTGAGACCGAGCCAACAGCGTAGCAAAAGAGGGAGCAGTGGGCAAAATCAGAACACCCGCCGCCAAGAGACTCCGCCTGCTACTGACCGCCGCCATCTGGGACCGAGCACCCCAAAGGCAGCTTCAAGGAGTTCCCTGGCATGGCACTTCTTCAAACAATGTGCTGACGACAAGACCCGAGTGGTTTGCACGCTGTGCCATCAGAGCCTGAAGCGAGGCATTAACGTTCTGAACCTTAGCACAACCTGCATGACCAGGCACCTGCATGCAAAGCATGAACTGCAGTGGAGTAAACACCTTAAAAACAAGGAAGTCACTCAGGCTCCCCCTGCTGCCTCTTCTGCTGCTGCCGCCTCGGCTTCTTCTGCTGCTGCCGCCGCCTCGGCCTCTTCTGCTGCTGCTGCCGCCGCCTCGGCCTCTCCCTCTGCCTCTGGAGGAACGTTAGCACCTACCGCCCAGCAAACATGGGATGTACCACCAACACCACCACCTGTGTCACCAAGCATCTCAACCATGTCACAGTGCAGCGTTCAGCTCTCCATCTCACAAACATTTGAGAGAAAGCGTAAATTCCCACCTAGCCACCCTCGATCCCTGGCCCTGAATGCCAGCATTTCTAAACTACTGGCCTATGAAATGCTGTCATTTAGGCTGGTGGACACACACAGCTTCAAACAGCTCATGTCACTTGCTGTCCCACAGTATGTTGTTCCCAGCCGCCACTACTTCTCCAAGAGAGCCGTGCCTTCCCTGCACAAACAAGTGTCCGATAAAATCAAGTATGCACTGTGCAACGCCATCTGTGGCAAGGTCCACCTAACCACAGATACGTGGACCAGTAAGCACGGCCAGGGACGCTATATCTCCCTAACTGCACACTGGGTAAATGTAGTGGCGGCTGGGCCCCAGGCGAAGAGCTGTTTGGCGCACGTCCTTCCGCCGCCAAGGATCGCAGGGCAACATTCTTTGCCTCCTGTCTCCTCCTCCTCCTACTCAGCTTCCTCCTCCTCTTCTTCCACCTGCTCATCCAGTCAGCCACACACCTTCACCACCAACTTCAGCACAGCACGGGGTAAACGTCAGCAGGCCATTCTGAAACTCATATGTTTGGGGGACAGGCCCCACACCGCACAGGAGTTGTGGCGGGGTATAGAACAACAGACCGACGAGTGGTTGCTGCCGGTGAGCCTCAAGCCCGGCCTGGTGGTGTGCGATAATGAGCGAAATCTCGTTGCAGCTCTGGGACTAGCCGGTTTGACGCACATCCCTTGCCTGGCGCATGTGCTGAATTTGGTGGTGCAGAAGTTCATTCGCAACTACCCCGACATGTCAGAGCTGCTGCATAAAGTGCGGGCCGTCTGTTCGCGCTTCCGGCGTTCACACCCTGCCGCTGCTCGCCTGTCTGCGCTACAGCGTAACTTCGGCCTTCCCGCTCACCGCCTCACATGCGACGTACCCACCAGGTGGAACTCCACCTTGCATATGCTGGACAGGCCATAGTGGAGTTTCAGCTGCAGCACGCACGGGTCAGTCGCACTGTGGATCAGACACACTTCACCACCAATGACTGGGCCTCCATGCGAGACCTGTGTGCCCTGTTGCGCTGTTTCGAGTACTCCACCAACATGGCCAGTGGCGATGACGCCGTTATCAGCGTTACAATACCACTTCTATGTCTCCTTGAGAAAACACTTAGGGCGATGATGGAAGAGGAGGTGGCCCAGGAGGAAGAGGAGGAAGAGGGGTCATTTTTAGCACTTTTAGGCCAGTCTCTTCGAGTGACTCAGAGGGAGTTTTTTTGCAACACCAGAGGCCAGGTACAAATGTGGCCAGACAGGGCCCACTACTGGAGGACGAGGAGGACGAGGATGAGGAGGAGGTGGAGGAGGATGAGGATGAAGCATGTTCACAGCGGGGTGGCACCCAAAGCAGCTCGGGCCCATCACTGGTGCGTGGCTGGGGGGAAACACAGGACGATGACGATACGCCTCCCACAGAGGACAGCTTGTCCTTACCTCTGGGCAGCCTGGCACACATGAGCGACTACATGCTGCAGTGCCTGCGCAACGACAGCAGAGTTGCCCACATTTTAACGTGTGCGGACTACTGGGTTGCCACCCTGCTGGATCCACGGTACAAAGACAATGTGCCCACCTTACTTCCTACACTGGAGCGTGATAGGAAGATGCGCGAGTACAAGCGCACGTTGGTAGACGCGCTACTGAGAGCATTCCCAAATGTCACAGGGGAACCAGTGGAAGCCCAAGGCGAAGGCAGAGGAGGAGCAAGAGGTCGCCAACGCAGCTGTGTCACGCCCAGCTCCTCTGAGGGCAGGGTTAGCATGGCAGAGATGTGGAAAAGTTTTGTCACCACGCCACAGCTAACTGCACCACCACCTGATACGGAACGTGTTAGCAGGAGGCAACATTTCACTAACATGGTGGAACAGTACCTGTGCACACCCCTCCACGTACTGACTGATGGTTCGGCCCCATTCAACTTCTGGGTCTCCAAATTGTCCACGTGGCCAGAGCTAGCCTTTTATGCCTTGGAGGTGCTGGCCTGCCCGGCGGCCAGCGTTTTGTCTGAACGTGTATTCAGCATGGCAGGGGGCGTCATTACAGACAAACGCAGCCGCCTGTCTACAGCCAATGTGGACAAGCTGACGTTCATAAAAATGAACCAGGCATGGATCCCACAGGACCTGTCCATCCCTTGTGCAGATTAGATATTAACTACCTCCCCTTAACAATATATTATTCTACTCCAGGGCACTTCCTCATTCAATACTATTTTTAATTTCATTTTACCATTATATTGCGGGGCAACCCAAAGTTGAATGAACCTCTCCTCTGTCTGCGTGCCGGGGCCTAAATGTGTGACAGTGGCCTGTTCCAGTGGTGGGTGACGTGAAGCCTGATTCTCTGCTATGACATGAAGACTTATTCTGTGCTGACATGAAGCCAGATTCTCTGTTACCGACCTCTCTCCTCTGCCTGGGTGCCTGGGCCTAAATATGTGACAGTGGCCTGTTCCAGTGGTGGGTGACGTGAAGCCTGATTCTCTGCTATGACATGAAGACAGATTCTGCGCTGACATAAGGCCAGAATCTCTGTTACGGGACCGCTCTCCTCTGTCTGGGTGCCGGGGCCTAAATATGTGACAGTGGCCTGTTCCAGTGGTGGGTGACGTGAAGCCTGATTCTCTGCTATGACATGAAGACAGATTCTGTGCTGACATAAGGCCAGATTCTCTGTTACGCGACCTCTCTCCTCTGCCTTGGTGCTTGGGCCTAAATGTGTGACAGTGGCCTGTTCCAGTGGTGGGTGACGTGAAGCCTGATTCTCTGCTATGACATGAAGACAGATTCTGCGCTGACATAAGGCCAGATTCTCTGTTACGGGACCGCTCTCCTCTGTCTGGGTGCCGGGGCCTAAATGTGTGACAGTGGCCTGTTCCAGTGGTGGGTGACGTGAAGCCTGATTCTCTGCTATGACATGAAGACAGATTCTGTGCTGACATCAGGCCAGATTCTCTGTTACGGGACCGCTCTCCTCTGTCTGGGTGCCGGGGCCTAAATGTGTGACAGTGGCCTGTTCCAGTGGTGGGTGACGTGAAGCCTGATTCTCTGCTATGACATGAAGACAGATTCTGTGCTGACATAAGGCCAGATTCTCTGTTACGCGACCTCTCTCCTCTGCCTGGGTGCCTGGGCCTAAATATGTGACAGTGGCCTGTTCCAGTGGTGGGTGACGTGAAGCCTGATTCTCTGCTATGACATGAAGACAGATTCTGCGCTGACATAAGGCCAGATTCTCTGTTACGGGACCTCTCTCCTCTGTCTGGGTGCCGGGGCCTAAATGTGTGACAGTGGCCTGTTCCAGTGGTGGGTGACGTGAAGCCTGATTCTCTGCTATGACATGAAGACAGATTCTGCGCTGACATAAGGCCAGATTCTCTGTTACGGGACCGCTCTCCTCTGTCTGGGTGCCTGGGCCTAAATGTGTGACAGTGGCCTGTTCCAGTGGTGGGTGACGTGAAGTCTGATTCTCTGCTATGACATGAAGACAGATTCTGTGCTGACATAAGGCCAGATTCTCTGTTACGGGACCGCTCTCCTCTGTCTGGGTGCCGGGGCCTAAATGTGTGACAGTGGCCTGTTCCAGTGGTGGGTGACGTGATGCCTGATTCTCTGCTATGACATGAAGACAGATTCTGCGCTGACATAAGGCCAGATTCTCTGTTACGGGACCGCTCTTCTCTGTCTGGGTGCCTGGGCCTAAATGTGTGACAGTGGCCTGTTCCAGTGGTGGGTGACGTGAAGCCTGATTCTCTGCTATGACATGAAGACAGATTCTGTGCTGACATAAGGCCAGATTCTCTGTTACGGGACCGCTCTCCTCTGTCTGGGTGCCGGGGCCTAAATGTGTGACAGTGGCCTGTTCCAGTGGTGGGTGACGTGATGCCTGATTCTCTGCTATGACATGAAGACAGATTCTGCGCTGACATAAGGCCAGATTCTCTGTTACGGGACCGCTCTCCTCTGTCTGGGTGCCTGGGCCTAAATGTGTGACAGTGGCCTGTTCCAGTGGTGGGTGACGTGAAGCCTGATTCTCTGCTATGACATGAAGCCAGATTCTGTGCTGACATGAAGCCAGATTCTCTGCTATGGCATGAAGAGACTGATTCTGTGCTGACATGAAGCCAGATTCTTTGCTATGGCATGAAGAGACTGATTCTCTGCTGACGTGAAGCCAGATTCTCTGCTATTTGACCTCTGTCCAATTGATATTGGTTCATTTTTATTTTTTTAATTTTTATTTTAATTCATTTCCCTATCCACATTTGTTTGCAGGGGATTTACCTACATGTTGCTGCCTTTTGCAGCCCTCTAGCTCTTTCCTGGGCTGTTTTACAGCCTTTTTAGTGCCCAAAAGTTCGGGTCCCCATTGACTTTAATGGGGTTCGGGTTCGGGACGAAGTTCGGTTCGGGTTCGGATTCCGAACATTTCCGGGAAGTTCGGCCGAACTTCTCGAACCCTAACATCCAGGTGTTCGCTCAACTCTACTGGTGAGGACTGTGTCCAGTGCTTCAAGAATGAATTTGTTGAACATTACTCCCTTGTTACTCCTGTTGAGTACAAGGTTTATGGCCCGGAGCCCTAAATCATGAGGAATCCTGGTATAAAGACTCTTGACGTCCAAGGACACGAGGCTGAACTCCCTCCGCCACTCAAAAAACGTAAGTGCCCGGAGGAAGTCCCCTGTGTCTTTGAGATACGTCGGAGTACCCACAAGGAGTGGCCTGAGGAGCCAGTCCACATAGCCAGAAAGTGGGGGTCGGGTCAGTGACTTGTGGATTTTCGGCACAAAGTACCACACGGGGATTTTTGGGTAAGCAGGAATAAGCCTACTGGCCATGCCCCTCGGCAGGAAGCCGGCCACTATGTACTTCTCGACTAGTGTACAAAGTCTCGAGGTGATCCCTGGGATGGGGTCACCTTTCAACTTATGATACACTGTGACATCCTCCAATTGCCTACCTGCCTCCTCCATATAATATTTCCTGGTCATCAGGATCACATTCCCTCCCTTGTCGGCCGGCTTGACAATGATATTTTCCTGTTGTTTCAACCACAAAAGGGCATGATACTCTTCCCCAGTAATATTAGGGGGTGGAATCTAATTGGTTGCTGTGGGCAACTAAGCCAGTTATACTTTACACCACTTTGATAAATGACCCCCTTTCTGTCTAGCAACTTGCAGAACTATATCCCTCTAGTTTTCAGGAATCTTTATTTATACTTCTATCCTACTGAGGAGTCTGTAGTAAGTCACCAGTGATCATTTTTAGACTGTCCAATATATTCCTGCTTCATATTCATATTTTTAAAAGAACTGATAATTGCATTAGGTCTTAGACATTTGGAAATTACCTCACTTTTCAACTCCAATAGAGTACATTTATGGATACTTATGGTGAAGAAACACAAGATACTTTTATTTACGAGAGGAGACGATCCCTGTATTTAATAAAATGCTGAATATTATAGATTACACCCCTGTATTTTCTACTTTTATGATTAATTGATGAAAGAGTATGGCAGCTTCTTGGAATTCAAATTCTCATGCAGCCGTGTAAACAGAGAGGTTATTTATCAAAAGCATGTACCAGGTGTATTGTAGAAAAAATGTTTACTGCCATGTAAAACAGTCTGCATTCGGAGGGCTGCTCAGTTCCAGCATATACAGTATCTCACAAAAGTACACCCCTCACATTTTTGCAAATATTTTTTTACATCTACTTACGGGACAACAGTAAAGATATGACACTTAGTGATGAGCGACAGAGGCAATATTCAAATTCGTGACATTTTGCAAATATTTTGTAGTATTTGCGATTATTTTCTTGATTGCAAAAAAACGCAATGTAATATTCGCGTAATGCGTGCTCAATACAGGCGTGGGTCACTTTTGCTACATTTTCCAAGCTGCTAGAAGTTTCCTGAGACTGGAGAAAATGGTTGGCATGGCAGAACATATATATAATCTACACTGACTATCTTCTACTAACTATCTGTATTATATATATATATATATATATATATATATACACACTCGCCTAAAGAATTATTAGGAACACCTGTTCTATTTCTCATTAATGCAATTATCTAGTCAACCAATCACATGGCAGTTGCTTCAATGCATTTAGGGGTGTGGTCCTGGTCAAGACAATCTCCTGAACTCCAAACTGAATGTCAGAATGGGAAAGAAAGGTGATTTAAGCAATTTTGAGCGTGGCATGGTTGTTGGTGCCAGACGGGCCGGTCTGAGTATTTCACAATCTGCTCAGTTACTGGGATTTTCACACACAACCATTTCTAGGGTTTACAAAGAATGGTGTGAAAAGGGAAAAACATCCAGTATGCGGCAGTCCTGTGGGCAAAAATGCCTTGTGGATGCTAGAGGTCGGAGGAGAATGGGCCGATTGATTCAAGCTGATAGAAGAGCAACGTTGACTGAAATAACCACTCGTTACAACCGAGGTATGCAGCAAAGCATTTGTGAAGCCACAACACGCACAACCTTGAGGCAGATGGGCTACAACAGCAGAAGACCCCACCGGGTACCACTCATCTCCACTACAAATAGGAAAAAGAGGCTACAATTTGCACAAGCTCACCAAAATTGGACTGTTGAAGACTGGAAAAATGTTGCCTGGTCTGATGAGTCTCAATTTCTGTTTAGACATTCAAATGGTAGAGTCCGAATTTGGCGTAAACAGAATGAGAACATGTATCCATTCTCTGATGGCTACTTCCAGCAGAATAATGCACCATGTCACAAAGCTCAAATCATTTCAAATTGGTTTCTTGAACATGACAATGAGTTCACTGTACTAAAATGGCCCCCACAGTCACCAGATCTCAACCCAATAGAGCATCTTTGGGATGTGGTGGAACAGGAGCTTCGTGCCCTGGATGTGCATCCCTCAAATCTCCATCAACTGCAAGATGCTATCCTATCAATATGGGCCAACATTTCTAAAGAATGCTATCAGCACCTTGCTAAATCAATGCCACGTAGAATTAAGGCAGTTCTGAAGGCAAAAGGTGGTCCAACACCGTATTAGTATGGTGTTCAAAATAATTCTTTAGGTGAGTGTATATATATATATATATATATATATATATAAAAGCTATCTATCTAATGTAATGAGTGGAAAGCACAGAGCACAACAATGACACTGCTGACTCTCTCAGAACTTTTAAAAACTGCAGAAAATGGCTGCTGGGGAGGTTCATATAGAGTAAGGGGTAGGCAACTTTCCTATTGGTTGCTAGAGATGTTGCTAAGCTCAGACAAAGACATTGCAACCTTCTCATTGGGCCACGAGCAAGAAGCAGAGAGGGACCATGGGTTCAGATGAAAATAAATCTAGAATATTCAAAAATACTAATATATATCACTATATTCTAAATATTCCCAAATTCTCGAAGTGGCGATATTTGCGATTCGAATATTTGACCCAACGCTAATGACACTTTCATACAATGTAAAGTAGTCTGTGTACGGCTTGTATAATAGTGTAAATTTGGTGTGCCCTCAAAATATTAATGTCTAAACTGCTGGCAACAAAAGTGAGTACACTTCTAAGTGAAAATGGACAAATTGTGCCCAATTAGCCATTTTCCCTGCTTGATGTCATGTGACTCGTTTATGTTACAAGGTCTCAGGTGTGAATGGGGAGCAGGTGTGTTAAATTTGGTGCTATCGCTCTCACACTCTCTAATACTGGTCACTGGAAGTTGAACATGGCAAAGAACTCTCTAAGGATCTGAAAAAAATAATTGTTGCTCAGCATAAAGATGGCTTTGGCAATATGAAGATTGCCAACACCCTGAAACTGAGCTGCAGCATAGTGGCCAAGACCATACAGCGGTTTAATTAGACAGGTTCCACTTGGAACAGGACTCATCATAGTCCTCTGCTGGTGGTTCAAACACAATTATCGGTACCAGAAGTCTATTGCAGCACATAAGGCGGCATCACCCAATCCTATAGGAAAATAGAATTGGCCAGCATTCTCAAACAGAACAAGTCTTTCTTCCTTCTCCTCTTTGTGGCAGCCTAGTCACATCTCCAAGCAACAGAATCTTTGTCATCATCATCACCTTTTTCTTCTCTTGCTAAGACTCCTTCTTTTTCTTTGACTCCATTAGACATTTTTAACATAATGTTTGGCCATGAAAAAAAACTTTACTTCACCAGCAATTAGCTGAACCCCCACCTGGCCACGTTGCTGGCTGTGCAGTCACTGTATTACCATTATAGAAGAGCCTTGTACTCTCACCTAGCAGAGAAAGTGGGCCACTCCTTGCGATTCTCACTGTGCATCAAGCTGCACTCCACGGTGAACACCTGGAGCAGCTGTTATGGGCAGGGACAGTACATGCTTTTTATGGCCCACTGTTAATTTTTTTTATGGCAGTGGAGATGCAGCCCCCCAGCACCATGGCCAGGTCCTTTTGACCCCTTTCTACCATATCATGGGGCTGAATCCCACAGCAGGCACATACCTTCCTCCTCCTCCTCCATGGACACGGTCCCGTCCCCAACAGCAGCAGGGCACAGCGCCACTCACACTACCCATCTTTCCTATCACATGTGTCAAGTCAAGCGTTGCCAAGCCGTGTTGGAGCTGAGCGGCCCGGGATAGAGTAGCCACACCGGCGAGCAGTTGCTCAAGTACATCAAGCAGTAAACATCCCATTGGCTGTCACCTTGCCGACTCCAACTGGGCAAGGTGGTCAGCAACAATGGGCACAACATTCTGGTCATCCTGAACTTGGGTGAAATAACACATGCTCCCTGCATGGCCTTTTTAATAAAATGCACTAGATTTCTCAATGTGCTGGCAAAGTCCAGGAGACTGTCCCTCTTTTCAACCATTCTCATGTGGTGAGGAACGCTCTCCTGGACTTGCAGAATCAGAATGGTATGCAGTTACACCGCTTAATCTGTGATGTTCCAACTTGCTGGAATTCAACATTCAACAGGTGGCCCTTTAGCTGTTGGGGACCCACAATGAGAAACTCCCATGGGGGAGGAGGTGCTGCCACTTGAGGCGTTGGAAGAGGAGTCTGATTTGGACAAGAAAGAGGATGATGATGATGGTGACACCGGCAACGGCACCCAATCATCTCAGTGGGGGGAGGGGGGCAGAGGTTGAAAGAACTGGCTCCTCGGGCACACTGGCCAGAATGGCGAAAGGTAGAATCGCTTGCTTACACAGTAACAGGCAGTTTGGGGAAATAAAGCAGTCTGAAGATTAGACGATAGCAATGCTTTTAGACCCTTACTACTGAGGCAAAATAGGGAAATGTTTTCCTCAGGCAGAAAGGGAGGAGAAATTATGTTACTATCAGGAAACACTGTGTATGCAGCTTGCAGCGAACAGATGCCTGCTGTCAGCGTGTCTGAAAGAGAGGCCCCCCACAGAGTCACCCCTCTCCTGCTGCCACGAGCAGCAAAAACCACAGCAGCAGACACTTCAGCCTCCTCAACATGATGGAGCAGTTTTCCCAGGTGCCGTGCACTGAGGCCAGTGAGAAAGCTGACAGCCCCTGCCCCAATGCCCAGGTTCAAACCTAACTAAACTATAGCCAGTGTCTGTCGCCTACCCAGTTCCCTGACCCCACAGATTTCTGGGCAGGCAAACTCGAACTGTGGTCCGAACTGGCACATCACACTCTTTATCTTCTTTCTTGCCTTGCCTCTAGTGTCATCTTGGAGAGGTCATCAATGGAGGGCGTGGTGACACCCAAACAGACCAAGTTGCCCTCTTTCCTGGATTCAGGAGGATTTTTACACTCCTCTAGCTGATTCTGATGTATAAACCTCACCCACCTCGCATTGCTGGTGGTGCCCCATCTTGCCACTGTTGCTGTCTGTCTGCTGACTGTCTGCCTATTATCACATTCTGTAAAGCTGTTACTGCGGCCTGCATCATGCTATTAATGCCTCTCAATTGTCAGTTTATGTGTATTCACTTTCCACTCAGTTGAAATTTAAAAATTGTTTAGGGGGGTTAACACGGTTAAAATTTTTATTTTTTTTGTGGGGAGGAGGGTAAATCTCTTTCAGGCGTTTTTGTTAAAATATAACAAATGCAATGGGAGGAGGAGCAAGCACACCTATATGTACCACCTAATCAAGGCGCTCTGTTAGATAGGAAGGGCAAAAGTGCAAAGGAATGCTACTCCCAAGATAAAACAGGAGCGCATTCACACTTTAGGGTGCCATTCCCTCAAGCAAATTCTACATAGACAAAAAAAAAATCACAGAAAAAACTGAGATAAAAACATCCTGCATGGTCTGATATATAAATGTGCGGATGTCCCTGGCCATATTATTGAAGAAAATCACAGAAATAAGATAATAATGCACTTAATAAAGTAGATGCAAGCATTATATATGGACAAAGTCCTCACTCCGATATGATAAAATCTGAGACACTTAGCCAATATATTTAGTTTACTACTACCTGTATTTGCATCTCTAACCATATATCATTTGGGAATATACTTTTGTTTTCTAGTGTGCCCTTAAGGTGATTAAATAGAGAATTTAATCTTGGGTTGTTCTTTTATCTAGATCCATGAATCCACAGTTTAACATTACATGCTACCTAGGCTGGTTTTTTGCCCAATATAATCCCGCTAACAGACTAGGCTTATATCTAATGAGGAACTGGTGGCAGTGTACCATGCTAGCAGGGCTCTGTTTCACTGGGCAAGTTAAAGGGCTCTCTCAGCCTGTCATGGTTGTGAGCGAGTGTTGTGCCACGCTGGAGGTCTTGTGGGCCACCCTCTCTCACTCCCCCTGCATCCTTGTGTCCATGTGGACAAGGGGAGTCTGTGTAAATCTGTGCCAAGCTTGGTGTGGAACGTCATATCTTGGTGAAAGTGAAAAGACCATACCAAATGGTCCTGACGTAGAAGTGATGTCAGGCGGGCTGCGAGGTTTAGTTTATCACAGAAAACGCACTGGCACCGCATCATTTTGGTACATTAGTGCATCAATTTTGTCCCAGTCCAGGCAAAGCTGGAGCCTACAGTGCATCATGCCACTGTCACTAATGCTTCAGAGTCAGTTCCGTGTACTCACTTTCCACTTTGTTGAAATTTTAAAATTGTTTGGGAAGTGGGAGGTTAACACTTTTTTTGCCCCCTCCGTTAAATTTTTTTGAAGGCGCATTAGCGCCACATAATTTTGGTGGGCTGCTACATCAATATTGCCATTTTCTCACAGTCCAGGCAAAGCTAGAGCCTGCAATGCATCATGCCACTGCCACTAATTCCTAAGGGGCAGTTCCATGTACTCACTTTCCACACGGTTGAAATCTTTAAATTTTTTGCCCCCCTCTATTACATTTTTTCAATACCAGCAGTTTTTCAATGTCCAGGCAAAGCTGAGACCTGCATCATTCCAGTAATGGCTCAATCATCACTTTCCGTGTACTCACTTTCTACACAGTTGAAATTTAAACAGGGCGGGGGTGGAGTCAAATTTGTTTAAGGCACAGCAGAAATGTACGTGATTGATGTATTAATACAGAAATTTTCTCACAGACCAGGCAGGCTGAATGCATTCAATAGACCTCTCCTTGTTGCCGGTGCCCCATCATGCCTATCTTGTGTCTGTCTGCCTACTTACCATCACCTTCTGTACGGCTGCTACTGCAGCCTACATCATGCCACTAATGCCACTTGCCAACAATCATGTTTTTTAAAATCTCATAACTCATGTGTGTTTAAACATGATCTGGCCCCGATCAAGGACAATTTTTGTAAGCTTTGGTATATGAAAAAGAATGAGACATGTGCCGGTGCAGTGTGTCTTTTTAAACTTACTGTATGTTAGATGGGGTTTATATACCAACTTTCAGGGCAATTGGAGCAACTTTGGTTCGGCCGGAACCGATTCAGGTCCGAACTGAACTTTTTCTAAAATTCTGCTAACCAGACCCGAAACGAATCTTAACTGGTTTGCTCATCTCTAGATGTAACCCTTAAATAGCAGTTAATGAAGCATTGTTCAAAGTTAGGGCTAACTGTCTACAGGCAAATAGTGTTAGTGAGTTACTTTAAAATATATTTGTTCTGGTGGATTATGTTTAGCATAAACAATGATTCATTTGCAATAAAATAAAATGTATATGATGAATTAATCAACTCTAGAAAGAAATAGATAATAAGCATATGATGGTCTTACATTTCTAAAACCATTCTCATTTAAGAGTTAGAAGTGCTTAAATCTTTCTCCAATAATTGTCTGCACAATGGAACCTGAAATAGTTGTGAGTTAAAACTAAGCAATAATTTATGCCTGGTCTCCTTCTGAGAGTCTCATTTACTTGTAACTTGCTCTTAATGCCATTTATTGTGATGCCATTTAACACATACTTAATGTGCAACAACCAATAAAAAAACACTAGATAACTAAACAATTTGCATAAAGGTACATGGCTAAACACAATGTTACAGTAAAATGAAAGATTTGTTATAGGCAAACTTTTATTTAATTGTTGCTGTTTTCAATATCCTGCACATAGGATTCAATGGGACAGAACATACAGTCTATTTCTTTTTCTCAAGAAGCTTTTATTGTATTTCTTTTTTTTTTTTTAAATATAAGAATGAAGAAACTTCATATCAGATTACAAAGAGAGCTATGACAATATGAAGCAAAGATCGCAAGGTAGGATATTGGATACTGATCACCAAGGTAGGATACTGTATATTTTATTATATTCATCCAACTTTCATGGATTTTTTTTTAGTTAATTAAATACCTTTCCTTGCCAAGTACCCCCCACTAATGCTGCCACCCTGCCTGTTTTTTTTTTTTTTTTAATATCGCTTGTACATCCAGCTGTGCCCCTCTGCTGTTTTCCCACCCAGTATGCTAAAATTGAGCATCGGTACAGGGAGGAGGAGATGCCAGGGTTTCTCAATGGCGTCTCCTTCTCCCTGGTTGTGCCGCGGTCCAATCACAGTGGAGAGCGTCACAGCCAGGGAGAAGGTGAGCTTTTTTTTCATTCTGGCTGTGATGCTCTCCGCTGTGATTGGAACGCGGGAGAAGGAGACGCCCATTGAGGAGTCTCCTCCTCCCTGTACCAATGCTCAGTATTAACATACTGGGAGGAAGAACAGCAAGGGGGCACAGCGGGGCGATATTAAAAAAAAAAACAGGCAGGGTGGCAGTATCAGTGGGGGTACCCGGCAATAAAAGGTATTTAGTTAAACTAAAAAAAAAAATCCATGAAGGGTCCTCTTTAAGTAGGGATGAGCGAACCCATGGATGCTCGGGTTCGACGGGTTTGGCGGAACTTTAGTTCAAAGTTCGGTTCAGGTACCCGAACTTGAACCCGAACCTCATAGAAGGGAATGAGGAGCCGAACTTTAGTGCTGTAAAATGGCTGTAAATTAGTCTATAAGGGCTAGAGGGCTGCAAAATGAAGAAAAATGGGGGTAAGAGCAGGACTATTGCCCTGCAAACAAAAATAAAAAATAAATAATTTTAAACCAGGAGGCTGAGGTCCAAGTGGAGTAGGAGGTTGAGAATGCAGTGAACATAACTGTGTAGGTGGAAGAGGTAGAGGTAATCAACACTGTTTCTGTGTTTTTTTTTGTTTTATTTTATTAAATTTTTTTTATTTGGGAAGGCCCCAAAACATTGGGAAATGGCAAACAGAACGAACAAACTGAGCTGGAGTATAACAATGGCTGGGTGCAAGTTATACTTCTCTACTCTGCCAATATAACAAACTAGCTGAAGGACCTGGCTTTGCACGGGTATATTCCATCTATTTTATTTAATGTTTGTGTGTCGTTAAAAGATATCCACTATAACAGTGACCTCCACAGCCCCCACCCCTTAACACTGATCCCCCCACAGTGCCCCGTCTCCTTAAAATGGGACCTCCAAAGCAGCCTACCCCCTTAACTTTGACCTTCACAGCAGCCTGCCCCTTTAAAGGGTTTCTATCACTTCGTTTCACATAATTAGCTGTCAGACACTAGCGATCCGCTAGTGTCTGCTCTGCCAAACCATCCTAATATAATTGCTTTTGGGGCAGCCGTTTTGCTAAAAAAAGAACTTTTATTAATATGCTAATGAGCCTCTAGGTGCTATGGGGGCGTCATTAGCACCTAGATGCTCCGTCAGCATTGGTAACAAATAGGACAACTCGCTGGTCATTGCGCAGGCACTGCAGCATGTACTCGTTCATGTGTGCCAGGCTGCCCAGAGACAATGACAAGCTGTCCTTGGTGGGAGGGTAATTGTCTGTATACTTCCAGCCACACTCCTGTGATGCCCATGTGCTGCTTTGGGTACCACCCTGCTGTAAACACGTTCCTCCTCATCATCATCCCCCTCATCCTCCAAAACTGTGCCCTGGCTTGACAGTTGTGTACCTGGCCACTGTTGGTGCAGGAACCCACCCTCCAAGCCACGTGTGGACAACTGGCCTGATAACAATGTGAATGATCCCTGTTCCTCCTCCTCTTCCTCTGGTGCCACTACATCATTCGTCATCGCCTGAGGCGTTTTTTCAAGGAGGTGTAGAAGTGGGATAGTAATGCTGATGACAGCGTTATCGGCATTAGCCATGTTAGTAGAGTACTTGAAACTGCGTAACATGGTACACACATCCTGCATGGAGTCCCATTCATTGGTGAATTGGTGCTGTTCCGCAGAGCGACTCACTTGTGCGTACTGCAGCTGAAACTCCACTATCGCCAGCTGCTGCTCACACAGTCTCTCCAGCATGTGCAAGGTGGAGTGCCACCTTGTGGGTATGTTGCATATGAGGTAATGAGCGGGAAGGCAGACAGACGAGCAGCAGCAAGGTGAGAATGCTGAAATTGCACACAGATGACCCACACTTTCTGCAGCAGCTCTGACATCTCAGGGTAATTTGTCAGGAACCTCTGCACCTCCAAATTCACCACATGCACCAGGCAAGGGATCTGCATTAAACCAGCTAGGCCCAGAGCTACTACAATGGGCTTGAAACACAGCAGCACCAACCACTCATTGTTTGGTTCTTAAATGTTTTCCATAGCTCCTGCACGGTGTGGGGCTTTTCCCCAAAACAGAGGAGTTTCAGAACAGCCTGCTGTCGATTCTCCGTTGCTGTGCTGAAGTTGGTGGTGCAAGTGTTACTCTGACACATGCACATTTGTGGCCTGCTGGAGGTCATTTTGCAGGGCTCTGGCAGTGCTCCTCCTGTTCCTCCTTGCACAAAGGCGGAGGTAGCGGTCCTGCTGCTGGGTTGTTGCCCTCCTACGGCCTCCTCCACGTCTCCTGATGTACTGGCCTGTCTCCTGGTAGCGCCTCCATGCTCTGGACACTACGCTGACAGACACAGCAAACCTTCTTGCCACAGCTCGCATTGATGTGCCATCCTGGATAAGCTGCACTACCTGAGCCACTTGTGTGGGTTGTAGACTCCGTCTCATGCTACCACTAGAGTGAAAGCACCGCCAGCATTCAAAAGTGACCAAAACATCAGCCAAGAAGCATAGGAACTGAGAAGTGGTCTGTGGTTACCACCTGCAGAACCACTCCTTTATTGGGGGTGTCTTGCTAATTGCCTATAATTTCCACCTGTTGTCTATTCCATTTGCACAACAGCATGTGAAATTGATTGTCACTCAGTGTTGCTTCCTAAGTGGACAGTTTGATTTCATAGAAGTGTGATTGACTTGTTGTTACATTGTGTTGTTTAAGTGTTCCCTTTATTTTTTTGAGCAGTGTGTATATATATATATATATATATATATATAGGATGGCGTAGTAGAGTCAAAAGAAGCTTACAGAGCATATGATATTAAGTGGTATGCTAAGTTCAAAAGAGCACTACTGAGGTAGAATATAAGTGACAAATGCTGAAATCTGTCTGTAGGTGCTGCATTGTCTTATATACATCACATTATGGATAGATATAAATAAAAATAAAGCTTGTCAAAGAGCAATAGCCAAAAATGGAGAAAGACGACAATGACAAAAAAAAAAAAAGGGAGCAAAGCGTGTAAATATGACACAGACATTTGTTTCGGGCTAATCCTACAATAATACGTGATAAGGTATTAATCAGAACAAGGTTAAAACAGACATTAGATGGTTCACTGTAGATCGAGGTTAAGGGTGACAATATTGTGACATATTGTGAAATACATCCAATTTCACAAATTGACAAATTGAGACTTATTGGATAGACTATACTCTGTCGGGTCCCCTTGATGATGGCAAAAAAGAATCAAACTCACCTAGTTGCCATGGGAAGAGAAAGAGAATAGTGATTCAGCGCAGCCCTCCATACTGACTTCTCCTCCCTAATAACCCTACAATCTTCTATTGCGGGCCTAGAATCTAGAGTTTCGCATGTGGAAACTAAAATGGGAGAGTTTGCGACATCGCACAATCAACTGATTGACAACCAAGAAAATATGCAGGCAGAAATTGACCGCATGAAAGCCAAAATGAATGACCTAGAGGATCGCTCTAGGCAAAACAATATCAAATTTCGGGGCATACTTGAAGATGTTGGTCCCTCAGATCTTGCGGACTACCTAAAATCCCTTATAAAGAAGCTATTGCCCTCCTGTGCGGCCCACGATTTGATCATTGACTGGGCTCACCGGATCCCTAGACCCCGGCACTTGCCGGAGACCACTCCTAGAGACAATCTAGCTCGGATACATTTTTTCCGAACCAAAGAAGCTGTGCTGTGGCAGCCCGTTAGTTGTCAGAGATGCCCACGCCATTCCAGTCTGTGAAGTTATATGCGGACCTGTCGGTCGCCACACTACGACAGAGGCGTCTGCTGGCTCCAGTTACAACTACTCTTAGAGAGCACAGTATTGCTTACAAGTGGGGGTTCCCCGTGAAGCTCCTGCTCACCCATAACGGCAAGCAGCACAGCATCGCATCGATGGAAGAGGGTTCAACGCCTGCTGGGCTCATGGAATTTACCATCAACGGAGGAACTCCACCTATCGCCCCCACGCCACCTGAATTCCGAATGGCACACCGTCAGAGCCAAGAGGGGTACCAAGCATTGATTTTGTCTTCTTTAATTTGTGCATTGGAGTGCACTTCTAGTGCTTGGCATCAAACAGGACTTCTTCCCCCTAAAGTCCTAAAACCGGATTATACACCTGATATTATTTGTGTACAGGAGACCCACATAGTCAGCAAGGATGCTCATAGGATCAGACATCCTTTATTCCCACATGTCGTACAGTCTCACTATCGCAAAAAGCAGAGAGGAGTTCTTTTGGCCTTTAGGAATTCTATTGCCTTTTCATCCAGCAATACATTCCTGGACAAAAATGGTAGATTTATTATCTTAACATGCACTATAAATAATCTAGCATATACTATAGTGGCTGCCTATGCTCCTAATAAGCACCAACTACATTTCCTTAACCACCTCAGCCCCCCAGTGCTTAAACACCCTGAAAGACCAGGCCACTTTTTACACTTCTGACCTACACTACTTTCACCGTTTATTGCTCGGTCATGCAACTTACCACCCAAATGAATTTTACCTCCTTTTCTTCTCACTAATAGAGCTTTCATTTGGTGGTATTTCATTGCTGCTGACATTTTTACTTTTTTTGTTATTAATCGAAATTTAACGATTTTTTTGCAAAAAAATGACATTTTTCACTTTCAGTTGTAAAATTTTGCAAAAAAAACGACATCCATATAGAAATTTTGCTCTAAATTTATTGTTCTACATGTCTTTGATAAAAAAAAAATGTTTGGGTAAAAAAAAAATGGTTTGGGTAAAAGTTATAGCGTTTACAAACTATGGTACAAAAATGTGAATTTCCGCTTTTTGAAGCAGCTCTGACTTTCTGAGCACCTGTCATGTTTCCTGAGGTTCTACAATGCCCAGACAGTACAAACACCCCACAAATGACCCCATTTCGGAAAGTACACACCCTAAGTTATTCGCTGATGGGCATAGTGAGTTCATAGAACTTTTTATTTTTTGTCACAAGTTAGCGGAAAATGATGATTTTTTTTTTTTTTTTTTTTTTTTTACAAAGTCTCATATTCCACTAACTTGTGACAAAAAATAAAAACTTCCATGAACTCACTATGCCCATCAGCGAATACCTTGGGGTCTCTTCTTTCCAAAATGGGGTCACTTGTGGGGTAGTTATACTGCCCTGGCATTCTAGGGGCCCAAATGTGTGGTAAGGAGTTTGAAATCAAATTCTGTAAAAAATGACCTGTGAAATCCGAAAGGTGCTCTTTGGAATATGGGCCCCTTTGCCCACCTAGGCTGCAAAAAAGTGTCACACATGTGGTATCGCCGTATTCAAGAGAAGTTGGGGAATGTGTTTTGGGGTGTCATTTTACATATACCCTTGCTGGGTGAGAGAAATATCTTGGCAAAAGACAACTTTTCCCATTTTTTTATACAAAGTTGGCATTTGACCAAGATATTTCTCTCACCCAGCATGGGTATATGTAAAATGACACCCCAAAACACATTCCCCAACTTCTCCTGAGTACGGCGATACCAGATGTGTGACACTTTTTTGCAGCCTAGATGCGCAAAGGTGCCCAAATTCCATTTAGGAGGGCATTTTTAGACATTTGGATACCAGACTTCTTCTCACGCTTTGGGGCCCCTAGAATGCCAGGGCAGTATAAATACCCCACATGTGACCACATTTTGGAAAGAAGACACCCCAAGGTATTCAATGAGGGGCATGGCGAGTTCATAGAAATTTTTTTTTTTTGGCACAAGTTAGCGGAAATTTATATTTTTAATTTTTTTCTCACAAAGTCTCCCGTTCCGCTAACTTGGGACAAAAATTTAAATCTTTCATGGACTCAATATGCCCCTCACGGAATACCTGGGGGTGTCTTATTTCCGAAATGGGGTCACATGTGGGGTATTTATACTGCCCTGGCATTCTAGGGGCCCTAAAGCGTGAGAAGAAGTCTGGAATATAAATGTCTAAAAAAATTTACGCATTTGGATTCCGTGAGGGGTATGGGGAGTTCATGTGAGATTAAATTTTTTGACACAAGTTAGTGGAATATGAGACTTTGTAAGAAAAAAAAAAAATAATTCCGCTAACTTGGGCCAAAAAAATGTCTGAATGGAGCCTTACAGAGGGTGATCAATGACAGGGGGGTGATCAATGACAGGGGGGTGATCAATGACGGGGGGGTGATCAGGGAGTCTATATGGGGTGATAACCACAGTCATTGATCACGCCCGTGTAAGGCTTCATTCAGACGTCCGTATGCGTTTTGCGGATCCGATCCATCTATCAGTGCATCCGTAAAAATCATGCGGACATCTGAATGGAGCTTTACAGGGGTGT
Source organism: Bufo bufo (assembly GCF_905171765.1). NCBI lineage: Eukaryota > Metazoa > Chordata > Amphibia > Anura > Bufonidae > Bufo > Bufo bufo. The sequence continues at coordinate 324,791,101 of NC_053389.1, forward strand.
GATCAATGACAGGGGTGTAATCAATGACAGGGGGGTGATCAGGGAGTCTATATGGGGTGATAACCACAGTCATTGATCATGCCCCTGTAAGGCTTCATTCAGACGTCCGGATGCGTTTTGCGGATCCGATCCATCTATCAGTGCATCCGTAAAAATCATGCGGACATCTGAATGGAGCTTTACAGGGGTGTGATCAATGACAGGGGTGTAATCAATGACAGGGGGGTGATCAGGGAGTCTATATGGGGTGATAACCACAGTCATTGATCATGCCCCTGTAAGGCTTCATTCAGACGTCCGGATGCGTTTTGCGGATCCGATCCATCTATCAGTGCATCCGTAAAAATCATGCGGACATCTGAATGGAGCTTTACAGGGGGGTAATCAATGACAGGGGGGTGATCAGGGAGTCTATATGGGGTGATAACCACAGTCATTGATCATGCCCCTGTAAGGCTTCATTCAGACGTCCGGATGCGTTTTGCGGATCCGATCCATCTATCAGTGCATCCGTAAAAATCATGCGGACATCTGAATGGAGCTTTACAGGGGTGTGATCAATGACAGGGGTGTAATCAATGACAGGGGGGTGATCAGGGAGTCTATATGGGGTGATAACCACAGTCATTGATCATGCCCCTGTAAGGCTTCATTCAGACGTCCGGATGCGTTTTGCGGATCCAATCCATCTATCAGTGCATCCGTAAAAATCATGCGGACATCTGAATGGAGCTTTACAGGGGGGTGATCAATGACAGGGGGGTAATCAATGACAGGGGGGTGATCAGGGAGTCTATATGGGGTGATCACCACAGTCATTGATCACGCCCCTGTAAGGCTTCATTCAGACGTCCGGATGCGTTTTGCGGATCCGATCCATCTATCAGTGGATCCGTAAAAATCATGCGGACGTCTGAATGGAGCTTTACAGGGGGTTGATCAATGACAGGGGGGTAATCAATGACAGGGGGGTGATCAGGGAGTCTATATGGGGTGATCAGGGGCTAATAAGGGGTTAATAAGTGACGGGGGTGGGGTGTAGTGTAGTGTAGTGGTGCTTGGTGCTACTTTACTGAGCTACCTGTGTCCTCTGGTGGTCGATCCAAACAAAGGGGACCACCAGAGGACCAGGTAGCAGGTATATTAGACGCTGTTATCAAAACAGCGTCTAATATACCTGTTAGGGGTTAAAAAAAACACATCAACTCTCTTACCTTCCGTTCCTGTGAGCGCGCGCGCCTGTGTGCGCGCGTTCACAGGAAATCTCGCGTCTCGCGAGAGGACGCGCCGGCGCGTCCAGGAGGAATAAATCAACCACCTCCAGGACGCGTCTGTGCGTACAGCGGTCCGGAGGTGGTTAATAAAGTACTAGCCAAAACGGCAAAACTGCAACAAGGCCACCTCATAGTATGTGGTGACTTCAATTTAGTGCCAGATGCTGAGATGGATTCCACAGCTAGGAATAGGAATTCATACCCCACCTTGAACCCCCTTCTAAGGCATGAAGAGCTGTACGACATCTGGAGAATACATCATGCTTCTGAGCGAGATTATTCTTTCTTTTCACATGTGCATAATTCCTACTCCCGTATAGATTTATTTTTAGTTAGCCGATCACTTCTCCAGCTAGCCACACATTCTACTGTTGAGACAATAAAGTGGTCTGACCATGCCGCCATATCCCTGTCTATACAGGAAACATATAATATAACAGTATACTACTACAGAGGGATCTGGATAGATTGGAGGCTTGGGCAGATAAGTGGCAGATGAGGTTTAACACTGACAAATGTAAAGTTATGCACATGGGAAGGAATAATGCAAATCACCCGTACATACTAAATGGTAAAACACTCGGTAACACTGACATGGAAAAGGATCTAGGAATTTTAATAAACAGCAAACTAAGCTGCAAAAAACAGTGTCAGGCAGCTGCTGCCAAAGCCAATAAGATAATGGGTTGCATCAAAAGGGGCATAGATGCCCGTGATGAGAACATATTCCTACTACTTTACAAATCACTGGTCAGACCACACATGGAGTACTGTGTACAGTTCTGGGCTCCTGTGAACAAGGCAGACATAGCAGAGCTGGAGAGGGTCCAGAGGAGGGCAACTAAAGTAATAACTGGAATGGGGCAACTACAGTACCCTGAAAGATTATCAAAATTAGGGTTATTCACGTTAGAAAAAAGACGACTGAGGGGAGATCTAATTACTATGTATAAATATATCAGGGGGCAGTACAGAGATCTATCCCATCATCTATTTATCCCCAGGACTGTGACTGTGACGAGTGGACATCCTCTGCGTTTGGAGGAAAGAAGGTTTGTACACAAACATAGAAAAGGGTTCTTTACGGTAAGAGCAGTGAGACTATGGAACTCTCTGCCTGAGGAGGTGGTGATGGTGAGTACAATAAAGGAATTCAAGAGGGGCCTGGATGTATTTCTGGAGTGTAATAATATTACAGGCTATAGCTACTAGAGAGGGGTCGTTGATCCAGGGAGTTATTCTGATTGCCTGATTGGAGTCGGGAAGGAATTTTTTATTCCCCTAAAGTGAGGAAAATTGGCTTCTACCTCACAGGGTTTTTTTTTTTTTTTTGCCTTCCTCTGGATCAACTTGTAGGATGACAGGTCGAACTGGATGGACAAATGTCTTTTTTCGGCCTTATGTACTATGTTTATACTATGTTACTATAAGGGATACCCTCTGGCGCTGTAGCCCCTACATTATCTCTAACCCAGGATATAAAGCAGAAATCGACAGACTCATTGATTATTTTGAGCTGAATGAAGGTTCGGTCTCCAATCCTTATTGCCTATGGAATGCCCACAAGGCATACATTTGTGGCATATTTATCAAGCTGGGCCATCAGTCAAAAAAACAGAGAGAACAGAAAATACATACCATACTTTCCCAACTCACCTCCCTGGAATCACTAAATAAGTCATCCTTTTCTCCAGAAAGAGCAGCCCAAATACATATCCTAAGGACACAACTTAGGGAATGTCTTCTTTTCACATATGAAAAGAACTTAAGAGTCACCAAGGCCCGTTACTACTCGCAAGACAACAAGGCTGGGAAACTACTGGCCCGTCGCTTAAAAATGAGAGCAGCCAAAGCCAGAGTTCCTCACTTGACACATCCTGTCAACGGTAATAAGATCTATGACCCAAAAGCTATGGCAGACCAGTTTGTTGAATGTTATTCAGCATTGTACAACCTTAAGGACTCCACCGAGATACTACCAATATCGCCCCTTGAAATCAACTCCTACTTAGAGAAATTAAATCTCCCGGCCCTGAACGCTCAGCAGAGGGATGCATTATATCACCCTATCAGTTCTCTAGAAATAGCTGAAGCCATATCCTGTCACGGCTGAGAATGGGGGAAATCCTCAGCCCTGCGATGGCGGAAGATGTCCAGTCGCTACTCGCCAGGAACACAGAATCAGGGAGCAGGTCACCTCCTGTTGCGTCCCTAATGCTGACCCTGTCTCCTACCTGCATGGGCCGACCTTGATGGTAGGAGGACCCATGCGCAGGAACCTCGGATCCCTGACTTACCCTCCGACCGATTCCTGGGCTAAGGAGCAGGGTAAGACAACCCACTCCTCCTAGGCACGGAGGAGCAGGAGTCTCACTGGCCAAGCAGCATGAAGAAGGGGGTACATAAACAGGACTATGGATAAGACAGGTGAACCAAACAGTTCCAACCAAACCTGTTTCAGCCTTGCTGACTAGAACCCGTGCTAAGGAAAGGCTGTCCACACAGACAAAGGTAAACAGCACACACATGAAGACACACAGGGACCAGGACATCCTTAGCTGCACAAAACACAGAGACACAAGACATCAACAACACATCACGGTATTAGAACTTATGACCGGAAGGGTGGCCCTTACAAGAAGATGGAAATCACAGGAGGCTGCAACAGCAAAGCATGACTGAAGCAACCTACTGAGCCATGCCAAAGTGAGAGGCTTTATAGGCCTAAGAGGCCACACCCAACGGTCAGACACACCCAGTGACATCACACACACTGGGAAGGGAGTTAACCCTTCCAGCACCACAGGAAAGGGAAAACACCAACTAAAAGGGAAAGTGTCCAACACAACAAACACACTGTGGTTGTTGCCGCAGGCAACGACATGGGTGGCGACTGTGTCCTGGGAGTCAGCACCAAGACCGGGACACTGCCACCACATGTACACATCACCAAACGTTGCCATGGGCAACCACAGTGCAGGAAAGGTGTCCGTGCACACCACACAATACACAGAGTGCACACAGACAAACAACAGTGCATACATACACGCACACAAACTCCAAAGGGACCGCACACATACCTGTTGTCCGCGGCAACCACACTTGAGGCAAACAACATCAAGCCTCAAGCTGCGGTTGAAACTACAACCCAAACCGCGGGCAACTGTATGCGGCTCCCAAGGAGTCACGGCCAAAACCTTGGCCGTGACATATCCTCACTCGATCTCCATAAATCCCCTTTCGCTGATGGTCTGTCTAATATATACTACAGATGAGATGCTATCAGCCACGATAGTGGCTCTACTAAAACCCGGCAAACTCCCAGATAGCCCCCAAAATTTTAGACCCATTTCCCTACTAAACACGGATCAAAAAATCTACGCCAAAATCCTAGCAACTAGATTATCAAATATCCTACCACTCCTAATAACTGCTGACCAAACGGGATTTGTCAAGGGGAGGCAAATCATAGATAACTCCCGTCGGCCTTGAACATTGTGGATGTTGTCAACCGCAAGGGGATAGGAGCATTGTTGGTGAACCTGGATGCAGAGAAGGCGTTCGACCGACTGAACTGGTCGTTCATCTTCTCTGTGTTGAGGAAAATGGGTTTGGGAGAGTCTTTTATTAAGGCAATACAAGCCCTTTACTCTAAACCTTCAGCTAGAGTGTTCATGAACGGAGCTCTGTCACCGTCATTCCCTTTAACAAATGGCACTCGAGAAGACTTTTTCCAGTTTATTCCGCCTAAACTATCTCCCCCTATTAGATGTTATTAAACAAGACATTGCCTCATACAGCAAATATGAAATCTCCTGGCTAGGCCGCATTGCGACCTTCCAAATGTTAATTTTGCCAAAGCTTTTATTTATTTTTAGAATGGTCCCCATTATAGTCCCCAATAATTTTTTCAAGAAAGCACAGGGCCTAATCAACAACTTTGTGTGGTCAGGGAGTAAGCCCCGGATCACCACGGGTACTCTCATAAAAGATAAATCCAAAGGAGAACTTGGTCTTCCAGATCTGCGGGATTACTTTCTGGCCACTCAGACTCAGGTGCTGAAGAAATGGTGGACGTCAGACGTTTATACTCCCTGGGTACAAATTGAGTCTGCATTAGCTCCTACTAGACATCTCAAAACTCTCCTTATAAACAGTTTGAGTGTCTCCCAGCTTAAAGTACTACCCTTACCAACTGTGCTAAAGACCTCAGTTTTTTACTGGCGTCTGTTCCACCAGAGATGCATCCATCAGCCCTTCTCTTTGCTAGAAGTATCTCCATTACAGTTGGTTGAATTACATATACCTGACATTGATTTATCCTCCTGGCGCTCCTTAGGCATTAAAAATCTGAGCCAGCTCTATAGCAAAGATGTTTTGAAATCCTTTAGTGAACTCCAAGCAGAATTCATAGTGCCCAGAGGAGATTTCTTTAAGTACCTGCAGATTCGGCACCTTTTGCAATCTAAATCGCCTCACCACGCAATCGCACATAAGGGAATCTTTGAATTACGGTCCCTTTCAGTGCAATCTGACCGTAAAGTGGGCGCCAGACCAGTATACCAAACCTTAGGCTCAAAATCCACTTTCTCCAAAACTACCCCACTCCTGGCATGGGATAGAGAACTACAGGAGAGCATATCGGTGGCAGATTGGCTGGCAACAATTAAGTTCATTTCCATAACATTTCTTGGCACATCTCTATACAAAGCTGCTATTAAGACATGCCTGAGATGGTACTAAACCCCTGATAGACTGAGCAGAATCTATCCTGGTACGTCACATCTCTGTTGGCGCGGGTGTGGAAACATTCGCACCTTATTACATATCCTCTGGATATGCCCTCTGGTATTGCAAATATGGTCAGACATATTTGAGGTAGCTTCCAGATTCTGTGGAATCACTATTAACAAAACAGTACATATAGCTCTCTTTTTCAGGGGTATCCAAGCCATTCCGACTAGGAACAGAACCCCCAGTTGCTCATCTGTTACTGGCAACAAAATTAGCAATCACTAAATACTGGAAAACTGCCAATACCCCTTCTAGGGCCGAAATATTGGCCAGGGTTCATAATAATTGTACTTATGAAAAAGTGATGGCATACAAAGATCATAGAGTGGATAAGTTTAACCACCATTGGGGGTCGTGGCTACTGTCCATGCCCCAGACCTCGACTCAATCATATGACCTATCATTGTAGAACTATCTGAACACTCTCTAAGATTACTACTTTGTTAAGGCAATATCTTACCTTTTGTTAACTTGTTATTTTTTGTGTTTGTATAAATAACACTATACTCATTGTACCGCCATCTGTAACTATCTATGCAAACTATTGACCACTTACAATGGAACAGATGGTATTTGTGATGCGATTCTGTTGAAAAAATTTCAATAAAAACTATTGAAATCTAAAAGAAATCTTATGTGTCCCCAAATCTGTTAAATAGGCCTCAGAGAGAGGTCGGGAAACTATGTGTGCCGATGGGATGCATGTAAAGATGGTGTGTTTCAGCGTGGAACGCATCGCTAAAACAATTGAGTAAGACCATCCTCCTTGTTTTAGGTGGTTGTATTTGGCTAAGACAGACAAAATGAAGTGGGGGAGGAAAGGTCATGTAGGTGGTGTAGTGGTGGAGAGGCACCTGTGGCCTAGTGAAGAAAGTGCCGATGTGTTCCACTGTGGAACGCCTAGCGCAATTGGAGATGTGATGTAAAAATGCAATGTAAGGGAAAGGGAAGTGGTAAATTAAAACGGGCAAGGTGTTATACACTTGTTATATAATATTGTAAGATATGGGGAGAGAAGGACGGGAAAAGTTATAAGAGAAAGAAGAAGAAAAGGAGATCATAGATAAAAAAGGGAGGGAAAGGAAACAAAGACTATTGTGAAGTAGATAAATACAGAGAGAGACAAATTGAGAAAAAGGATGATTTCTGCATTTGCCGTTTATACTTTACCTCAGTAGTACTCTTTTGAACTCTGCATACCACTTAATATCATATGCTCTGTAAGACTTCTTTTGACTCTACTCAGCCATCATATATATATATACACACTGCTCAAAAAAAAAAGGGAACACAAAAATAACACATCCTAGATCTGAATTAATTAAATATTCTTCTGAAATACTTTGTTCTTTACATAGTTGAATGTGCTGACAACAAAATCACACAAAAAAAAAAAAATGGAAATCAAATTTTTTAACCCATGGAGGTCTGGATTTGGAGTCACACTCAAAATTAAAGTGGAAAAACACACTACAGGCTGATCCAACTTTGATGTAATGTCCTTAAAACAAGTCAAAATGAGGCTCAGTAGTGTGTGTGGCCTCAACGTGCCTGTATGACCTCCCTACAACACCTGTGCATGCTCCTGATGAGGTGGCGGACGGTCTCCTGAGGGATCTCCTCCCAGACCTGGACTAAAGCATCTGACAACTCCTGGACAGTCTGTGGTGCAACGTGACGTTGGTGGATAGAGCGAGACATGATGTCCCAGATGTGCTCAATTTGATTCGGGTCTGGGGAATGGGCAGGCCAGTCCATAGCATCAATGCCTTCGTCTTGCAGGAACTGCTGACACACTCCAGCCACATGAGGTCTAGCATTGTCTTGCATTAGGAGGAACCCAGGGCCAACCGCACCAGCATATGGTCTCACAAGGGGTCTGAGGATCTCATCTCGGTACCTAATGGCAGTCAGGCTACCTCTGGCGAGCACATGGAGGGCTGTGCGGCCCTCCAAAGAAATGCCACCCCACACCATTACTGACCCAATGCCAAACCGGTCATGCTGGAGGATATTGCAGGCAGCAGAATGTTCTCCACGGCGTCTCCAGACTCTGTCACGTCTGTCACATGTGCTCAGTGTGAACCTGCTTTCATCTGTGAAGAGCACAGGGCGCCAGTGGCGAATTTGCCAATCTTGGTGTTCTCTGGCAAATGCCAAACGTCCTGCACGGTGTTGGGCTGTAAGCACAACCCCCACCTGTGGACGTCGGGCCCTCATATCACCCTCATGGAGTCTGTTTCTGACCGTTTGAGCAGACACATGCACATTTGTGGCCTGCTGGAGGTCATTTTGCAGGGCTCTGGCAGGGCTCTGTCTCTCCAGCATGTGCAAGGTGGAGTGCCACCTTGTGGGTATGTTGCATATGAGGTAATGAGCGGGAAGGCAGACAGACGAGCAGCAGCAAGGTGAGAATGCTGAAATTGCACACAGATGACCCACACTTTCTGCAGCAGCTCTGACATCTCAGGGTAATTTGTCAGGAACCTCTGCACCTCCAAATTCACCACATGCACCAGGCAAGGGATCTGCATTAAACCAGCTAGGCCCAGAGCTACTACAATGGGCTTGAAACACAGCAGCACCAACCACTCATTGTTTGGTTCTTAAATGTTTTCCATAGCTCCTGCACGGTGTGGGGCTTTTCCCCAAAACAGAGGAGTTTCAGAACAGCCTGCTATCGATTCCCCATTGCTGTGCTGAAGTTGGTGGTGCAAGTGTTACTCTGACACATGCACATTTGTGGCCTGCTGGATGTCATTTTGCAGGGCTCTGGCAGTGCTCCTCCTGTTCCTCCTTGCACAAAGGCGGAGGTAGCGGTCCTGCTGCTGGGTTGTTGCCCTCCTACGGCCTCCTCCACGTCTCCTGATGTACTGGCCTGTCTCCTGGTAGCGCCTCCATGCTCTGGACACTACGCTGACAGACACAGCAAACCTTCTTGCCACAGCTCGCATTGATGTGCCATCCTGGATAAGCTGCACTACCTGAGCTACTTTTGTGGGTTGTAGACTCCGTCTCATGCTACCACTAGAGTGAAAGCACCGCCAGCATTCAAAAGTGACCAAAACATCAGCCAAGAAGCATAGGAACTGAGAAGTGGTCTGTGGTTACCACCTGCAGAACCACTCCTTTATTGGGGGTGTCTTGCTAATTGCCTATAATTTCCACCTGTAGTCTATCCCATTTGCACAACAGCATGTGAAATTGATTGTCACTCAGTGTTGCTTCCTAAGTGGACAGTTTGATTTCACAGAAGTGTGATTGACTTGGAGTTACATTGTGTTGTTTAAGTGTTCCCTTTATTTTTTTGAGCAGTGTATATATATATATATATATATATATATATACTGTATATAAATAAATATATATATATATTTATGGTCAGGGCTAGAGATAGCGAGAAGCGGGGGGAGAGGGAACCCTAACCCTGAACCTAGTGGCTGGGGTGTGCCGGGAGCCACGACCGTGGGTACACCAAGAAAAGGGGGCATACCCAAAAGGTGAGAGTGAAAGAAAGGGGAGGGAGGGGCACGCCGCAGGAACGCCAGGCTGGAGTGAGGTAGGCGCGGGGCTAAATACTACATGCCTCTCCCACAACTACAGGCTGAGCTTTAGCCTTAACTATTTATGGTCAGGGCTAGAGATAGCGAGAAGCGGGGGGAGAGGGAACCCTAACCCTGAACCTAGTGGCTGGGGTGTGCCGGGAGCCACGACCGCGGGTACGCCAAGAAAAGGGGCCAAAGACTCTGAATAGGTAAACATAGATTTATTTAAACATTACAAAGCCAGTGTACGGAAAGCCTGAGAAATTTCTGCCTGGGGGTCTGGTATATAACGGGCGAAACAAGACAAATGCCAATGCCCCATGCAGCGAATAACATGTGCGGGGACCTGATGCTTAGAAGCTGCCGTCGCTGCCCCAATGCGGAAAGAATGACCTGAAATTGTGCTGGGGTCGTGACCCAACCCCTGCATCAGAGACCGGACGAGGGACATGAATTTTGATGTGGTAAGTGGCTTACCTACGCAAGGCAGCAGAGGGGAGTCTAGTGGAGAGACCATGAAGCAGGACAACAGCTGCCACAGAACCTTGACCGGGCACCATTGATTATTTGAAGGGAAAAACCTAATCTCCGTGGGTGGACCAGACTGGTTGTTTTTGTAGGACGGGAGATAGAGTACAAAATGGTCTTTGTTCCAGACTAGGTGGCGTTTCTGGAGGAAGCTATGACGCCCGGGGCCAGACGTGAATTTCGCCAGGCCTGAGAAAGCCGTAGAACCCGAGGTAAATAGCAGCCTTCAGAACCGTGCTAAGAGAGGGCCCAAAAGGACTGCCGTCTAAGGCCGAGGATAGGGCTCTGAACAATTCCCCTGACACTGGCTGTCTACGGGTGCGCGGACCCCTCCCCTGTTTCTGCAGACCCCTGAGCGTTGCCTTGATGGCTTGTGTGGCAAGGATGGAACCCCCATCTGGCTTGGCGATCATGCGATGATGCTGGAGCCCCGCTAAATATAGTTTGATGGTGTTGTGAGATAAAGACAGGCGGGTGTGGCAAAATGCAATGAACGCCATGACATATGAGGTTTCCTCCAGCTGACTCCTCGGAAACTCTCGAGAAAACTTGCTGAAAGCTGTGAACCCGGCCCAATAATTCCTGGCTGTGTTGCGAGATAAAGAACCCTCGACCAGTCTCTCTGCCTGGACCACCAAGGATGCTAATCCAGGATGAATGAGCTGAGCGGTGGGACCTGAGTGCCAGTACGATCCGCTTTGGGCATTTCCTGAAAAAAAGCGGAAAAACAGAAACGGGACAGGGCGTCAGCGGCAGTGTTGGATTCCCCTGGAATGTGAGCACACCGAACATGGAAGTTGTAGGTGAGGGATAGCAGCAGGGCCATGACCCTGAGCGATCTGGACCTGCCGGAATTGATGATATCGACCAGGGACTGGCTATCCGTGACGAACAGAACTGGCAAGTTGGACCAGGAGCTGCCCCAAACCAAGGCGGAAGCCACGATGGGATATAATTCCAGGAGGGGAGAAGAACTAATGGCAGCTGGGTCTGCCCGGATTTCCGGAGGCCACCTGGCCGCCAGCCAGTGGGACCTGAAGATTGCAGCAAAACCGCTGGAACCGGCGGCGTCCGAGAAAATAATCGGGGAAGCCGGGTCCCAGCGAGGAACGAAGAGTGAAATGCCGTTCCAATCTGAAAGGAATGTACTCCACATGGCAAGGTCCGAGATGACGTGGCAGTCCAGGTGGACCACAGAATCCTGGTCATGGACTGTGAAGAGAAGATGCAACAGGCTGGCCAGAAAAGACCGGCCCTGGGGCATGATCTTCGTGGCTCGATTCAGCAGACCCAGCAAAGACTGAAGCTCCGCCTTGGTTAGGGACAGAGTGCTGACCGCCCTAGAGATGGCAGAGCGGATCTTGGCCAATTTTTCTGGTGGCAGACTAGCCTCCATTTTGACGGAGTCTAACCTGATGCCCAGGAAGGTCACCCTGGTGGCTGGGCCCTCGGTCTTGGCGGAGGCCACAGGCACCTGGAGGAGGGAGAATATTTCCAGAAGAGTGGCCGGAATTGAGGGGACCAGATGAGGGTGTTCAACAAGCAAAAAGTCGTCCAGGTAATGAATTACCATGGGAAGACCGCCGTGGTGCACCAGGATCCAATGGAGAGCCCTGGCAAATTGGTCGAACAGCCAGGGGCTGCTCTGGGACCCGAAGGTTAAGCGATTGGCAAAATAAAACCTGTTCGACCAATTGATACCATAGTACCTCCAAAGATGCGGGTGGACTGGGAGAAGCTTAAAGGCGTCAGCTATATCTACTTTGGCAAGCCAAGACCCAACCCCCGACTGGAGGTTGAGCTGGATTGCCTCCTCCACCGACGAGTATTGCATAGAATACTCCTCGGATGGAATGAGAGAATTCAGGCTTGGGGTGGATGACATATGAGGCGCTGACAGATCGTAGATGAGGCGTTTTTTATTGGAAGATTGTTTTACAACCAGCCCAATAGGGTTGATCCGCCAGGACTGAAACGGGATGTGGAGGAAAGGACCAATAATGAAACCCTTTTCGACTTCGGATCGAAGGAGGCAAGCTCCTCCCTCCTGGATGGATCGGCCAAACAGACAATGTCCCGATACAGGCTAAAGGCCAGGACAAACTCGGCAATGGACAGTTTGCGATTAAATCTGGCGTCTTTGGCCTTCAAGACCACCAAAACCTCCCCGCAATTAATGATCCGATTCTCTGAGATGTCCTGGGAGGCGATGAGGATGGAGGCCAAATTCACATCCTTCCCAGCCAAGATGTCCTTTTTAATATGCTCGGGGATGAAATGAGACGGGGCAATTAGAGGACCAGGAGCTGGCCTACCTGCCACATCTGGAGGTGGGGAGGGTGCCACCACCGGAGAGGGAGGGGTTGCTGAGGGTCTGGCTTCGAGAGCTGCAACCCTGGCCTGAATGTCGAATATAGAACTGGCCAGCCCGCTAATAGAGGACTGAATCTGGGACAGGGCTTGCTGGATGGAAGACGAGCTAGACTGAACTTCCACTGAACTCTGGGCCGTCATCAACAAGCGGTATAATTCCGCCTTGCGGGCCGACGCGGGATGACGAATCCCCCTGCGGTTGAGTTCGGTGATCAGCCTAGGCACTGTCCAGCTCCTCAAGGAAGCGCTGCCGGAGTGACCAGAAGCCGATGTTCCAGGAAGGGAAATATTGTCTTCCATTTCTGACACGTGAGACATCCTTGACCTGCGGAAAAAATGTAAATGAGAGGGGGAACGAAGCTGCGGAAGAGCGAAAGAAACAGCCGAGAATGAAGATGAAAGGAGAGGGAAATGAGACAATTTAAGATACTTACCAGAAGAAGCCTAAGACCGAAGAACTGGATATCTGAATCTGCTTACGGACTGGCAAGCTAGAGAAAAATCCAGACCTTCAGAAGAGGAGAAGAGGGAAATAAAGGAGATAAAACAAACAAAAACACAGCCCTCAGAGGGACCGAGCATAACCTGAACTTACCTTAGAGAGGATTTAACCCTCGACTGAACGCGAGATGAAAAACGGAACGAACCTACGATCTGAAGATAATGCATATGAGGACCAGTTAACCGACAGCTTGGGAAGAGAAATGGGAGGCGATCTCCCAAAGGAAGCAGGGCCAGAAAAGACACCAAAAAGGATCAAGTTGACCCTGCTGGCCCAGGGAGCGAACGAGCCTGGGACGTAACCTAGGGGCACAAGGGACAAATCGACTGGAGACAAGAAGCATAGACAAACCGCACCCGTGTTTTACAGAGAGAGACCAGGCGGCCGAGTAAGCTGAAGACAGACCTGGGCGATCCAGGAGGAAGGTAGAACCCCAGGCGAACTAGGGAAAAAGGACCTGGGCGATCCAGGAGAAGAAGAAACCCCAGGCGAACTAGGGAAAGAGACCTGCGCGATCCAGGAGGAAGAAGAACCCTAGGCGAACTAGGGAAAGAGACCTGGGCGATCCAGGAGATAAATACATGGGCCGGGCGAACCGGAGAGAGACGGCCCTGGGCGATCCAGGACCTGAGACAGGACGAACCCCGTGAAGGAGAGAGAGCCCGGGCGATCCGGGAAGACCCAGCAAACGACAGATAATGTAGCGAGGATGCTGCCAGCCGGGAGAACGCAGAGGATCCGAGAACCGCTGTGTAAGGGAAGACAGACGACCTGAGGAGAGGCCCATGATACATATAGCAGTGACCGTGGAGACTGACATACTCGGATGCACTGAATAAGGCTCCGCAGCAGATGAAGGATGTGAACATTACTTTTTCTAAGAGTCGGAAAACCAGTGTAAGTATTTCATTCACACAGCCACACACCCACCCGCAGGTTGATGAAAAATGCCGTTATCTGCAGGATGCAGCTTATGAACAAATCGGCATCACACCGTGGGTAGAAGTATTGTAAAAGTGCAATGTGGAGAAGGAACACGTACAGCAGTGAAAATAGACTAGGACATAATAACTCAGGGTATTGAAAAGTGGACAGAAAGAAGGTTGGTTTGAAAGGGGTGATGGACAGTGACCCCGACAATGCAGGTTCGGGGAATCCAGGAACCTGGAGTCCGAACCACCCAAGTAACGTGAGGTGACCAGCAGACCCTGGCCTGAACATACTGTGGTATCCCGAAGACGCCGGGAGCGGAGGAGAGCCGAACGCTGGACTTTGCCACCGGAGGAAGCAGAAGGGGCGGACCCGGAAGTGAGGTGGCTGCGCTGATGACCGGACACTACTGCATGCCGCAGGAACGCCAGGCTGGAGTGAGGTAGGCGCGGGGCTAAATACTACATGCCCCTCCCACAACTACAGGCTGAGCTTCAGCCTTAACTATATATATATATATATCACAGACAGATGTTGTATAATCTTGTTTTCTCATTTCCTGTAATTCTCTGATACTCTTATGAATTCTTGTATTTTGTCATTTAGTGTTTGAAATAGGTCCAAGTAGGACCGAAACGTCACATGTACACGATAAAGTTGTAAAGTTGCATATGAAAACCAAATAAAAATAAACACAATACTTAAAAAAAATCTCAAAGAGTGCCTAAGTTTATTTTATTCCCTGTCTTCTATGAGGTTGGGACACCACAACTAGAACACCCAATTAATAGGACACTAGTGCCACATTCTACCAAAAGCTTCATGGGGAGCAAGCTGGCCCTATTCCTCAAGAGGGGAGGAAGAGCCTGAGACTGAGACTGCAGCAGAAGAGAGAGCAGGAGGAGCCTCAGATCTTTCGTGGTTTTTCAGGTGACTCCACTGCAGCAGTGCTTTGCATTTAGATGCCTGGTCATGCGGGTGGTGCTCAGGTTTAGAACATTTATGGCTCGCTTCAGGCTCTGACTTCACAGCTTGCACACCACCCATGTCTTGACATTAGCACATTACCTAAAGAACTGCTATGCCAGGGAACTCTTGAGCTGGCTTTGGTGTGTTCAGTCCCTCGGCATGGTGGGCAGAGCAGGCGTACTGGCTAAGGGCTGGGCACTGTGCTTTTGCACCCTGCCCCCTCTTTTGCTATGTGGCTGGCGCTGCATGACCACCACCTCTTCCACCGAACTGCACACATCACTCGGATGACCTTGGTTCTATTTGGGGTCTAGGACCTCATCATCCTCCACATCATCTTCCACCCACCCCACACCTCACCCTTGCCCTTCTGGCTGGTGTGCACACTGCAGAAAGCCACAGCAGTTGACACCTGTGTTTCATCATCATCAGAGACTTGATGTGGTGGTCTTTCCATGTCCTTATCCTCACACATAAGCGGTTGCGCCTCAGTCCACTCAATCTCTTCCACGTCTGGGACAGGGCTAGGTGAATAGCCCATGGAACCCTTGCCAGCAGTCATCAAAAAGCAAGTGGCTGCTGCATGACATGGGGTTCAGCAGAGGTTGAGGTGAAAGACAGATGCCCGTGGGCTGCCAGTGCCAACTCTGTGTTTTCATCAGGGGACTGGGTGGAAAAAAATGTGAAGGAGCTGGAGGCACTGTCAGCCATCCAATCTGTTACAGCCTGTACTTGTTTAGGTCTCACACTCCAGCAGGAGCACCATGACCACGGCCACGTCCCTTATTTGATGCTCTCCTCATTCTTTGATGACACCCACAAAATTTACAGAGAGACAAACAATTGTATTTCTGTGCCAAGGATGCAAAGGAGGTGTATCTCACCCCAAAAAAATGGCTATAGGTCACCCACAGAATCAAAAGACAGATTAAGTATTGTATTTTGCGGTCACAGATGCAAAGGAGGTGTATCTCACCCAGTGGCGTACCTCCCATACAGGCAGACCATGCAAATGCTATGGGGCCCATGGGGAAAGGGGGCCTCTGTCTATCTTCAGTCTAAAATACCTATCATCAGTAGAGAAAGCTAAAGGACCATTAATGATGTAATCATGGGCCCTGAACATATAGCAAAGGAACTGTACCAAGAATGGTGTAGTTCCGAGGTTAGAGAGAAGCATCTGCCAGGACCTGTGATGACATCATCACAGGTCCTTCAACCCCTAACACAGTGATCAGAAACCTTCGGCACCCCAGCTGTGGTGAAACTACGACTCCCAGCATGCACACATGCTTAGATATTTTCAGAACTCCCATTGAAGTGAATGGAGCATGCAGGGAATTGTAGTTTCACCATATCTGGAGTGCCGAAGGTTGCTGACCCCTGCCCTAACATCAAGGATAAGAAGCACACAATGAGCTAAGCATTGATCCATTGAGACTGGAATGGAGTGGTAAATGGAGGTCCTCCACTTTTCTCTTCATTTGCCCCACCACCCATGCCCTGTTTTTACACATTGCTCAATCATATGTAATACTGTAGACAGTTACAATCACCACTACCTCATGCACCTCACACACAGTGACCATAATGTATCACTGGACAAATATTTCTGTACATACTGCATCTATTATACTGTACCTTGTATGTCTCACATCAGAATACTGCTCCATATATGTACATTCAGGTCCATAAATATTGGGACATCGACACAATTCTAACTTTTTTGGCTCTATACACCACCACAATGGATTTGACATGAAACAAACAAGATGTGCTTTAACTGCAGACTGTCAGCTTTAATTTGAGGGTATTTACATCCAAATCAGGTGAACAGTGTAGGAATTACAACAGTTTGCATATGTGCCTCCCACTTATTTAGGGATCAAAAGTAATGGGACAGAATAATAATCATAAATCAAACTTTCACTTTTTAATACTTGGTTGCAAATCCTTTGCAGTCAATTACAGCCTGAAGTCTGGAATGCATAGACATCACCAGACGCTGAGTTTCATCCCTGGTGATGCTCTGTCAGGCCTCTACTGCAACTCCCTTCAGTTCCTGCTTGTTCTTGGGGCATTTTACCTTCAGTTTTGTCTTCAGCAAGTGAAATGCATGCTCATTTAGATTCAGGTCAGGTGATTGACTTGGCCATTGCATAACATTCCACTTCTTTCCCTTAAAAAACTCTTTGGTTGCTTTTGCAGTATGCTTTGGGTCATTGTCCATCTGCAAAATGAGTTCTGAATCATTTGGCTGAATATTAGCAGATACTATTGCCCGAAACGCTTCAGAATTCATCCTGCTGCTTTTGTTAGCAGTCACATCAATAAATACAAGAGAACCAGTTCCATTGGCAGCCATACATGCCCACGCCATGACACTACCACCACCATGCTTCACTGATGAAGTGGTATGCTTAGGATCATGAGAAGGTCCTTTCATTCTCCATACTCTTCTCTTCCCATCACTCTGGTACAAGTTGATCTTGGTCTCATCTGTCCATAGGATGTTGTTCCAGAACTGTGAAGACTTTTTTAGATCGTTTGGCAAACTCTAATCTGGCCTTCCTGTTTTTGAAGCTCACCAATGGTTTACATCTTGTTGTGAACCCTATGTATTCACTCTGGTGAAGTCTTCTCTTGATTGTTGACTTTGACACACATACACCTACCTCCTGGAGAGTGTTCTTGATCTGGCCAACTGTTGTGAAGGGTGTTTTCTTTACCAGGAAAATAATTCTTCGGTCATCCACCACAGTTGTTTTCCGTGGTCTTCCGGGTCTTTTGGTTTTGCTGAGCTCACCTGTGCGTTCCTTCTTTTATGAATGTTCCAAACAGTTGTTTTGGCCACGCCTAATGTTTTTGCTATCTCTCTGAGGGGTTTGTTTTGTTTTTTCAGCCTAATGATGGCTTGCTTCACTGATGGTGACAGCTCTTTGGATCTCTTCTTGAGAGTTGACAGCAACAGATTCCAAATGCAAATAGCACACTTGAAATGAACTCTGGACCTTTTATCTGCTCATTGTAATTGGGATAATGAGGGAATAACACACACCTGGCCATGGAACAGCTGAGAAGCCAATTGTCCCATTACTTTTGGTCCCTTAACAAGTGGGAGGCAAATATGCAAACTGTTGTAATTCCTACACTGTTTACCTGATTTGGATGTAAATACCCTCAAATTAAAGCTGACAGTCTGCAGTTAAAGCACGTCTTGTTTGTTTCATTTCAAATCCATTGTGGTAGTGTATAGAGGCAAAAATTTTAGAATTGTGTTGTTGTCCCAATATTTATGAACCTGACTGTATATATTGTAACAACTTGTGGTTGCTTAGCTCTCTAGGGTCACTGTCTTTTCAGCTTAGATGTTTGGCACTGTTCAAGATGAAGCCACTCCAACTCTGCAGGTTTGGGTGCAAACTGGCCACAACCAGATTTATTGTCACATTTACAGCAGTCAAAATATAAAACATAAATCCTAGGCAGTCTGGCCACTAACTACATAGTAGTTTACCTCTCTATTGGGATCTGAGTCTACCACCCAGCTCCCCAAAACACAGCTCAGTGACTACCCCACACAGGGTTAGACTGTCCTGACTCCCACAGGCCCTGTTTCTTTCTCCAGATTGGGAGCCCTGATTGAGGAGCTCAGCCCATATTTCTCTGAGTGCTAAATATCTTAATTACCAGCCTAGCTGATGCAGACAGAGGGAAAACCTATTTTCCCAGCCTTTCTTGTTCTCATTCAGCCTCCCCGGGTAAAGAACATGATAATACACACCTCAGCTGCTACAGAACATAACACACACCTCCGCTGCAGCAGAACATCATAACACACACCTCAGCTTCTGCAGAACATAAAATTACACATCTCATCTGCTGTAGAACACGATAATACACAAAGCAGCTACAGAACATAACACACACATCTACTGCTGCAGAAAATCATTATACACACCTCAGCTGCTGACTAAAAAGGTAATCTGATGCTACAGAACACATAGGGGGACATTTATCAACACCAAGACTGGTGTACCCATATGTCATCTTTGATCCCTTGTGCAATCGAGTAAGGTGTGTCTAATTTATTAAGAGGCAAATTTATCTTAATAAATGAGGTGCATCTCTTGCACTCCATGTGCCAGAAACTGAAATCAGAGGCTGGCATGGACTTGAGTTATAACTTACGCCAGTTTCCAGCACTAGTTATGGTGCATCTGACAAGCCACACTAAGACCCACCACTCTCCTTGCCATTTCAGAAAAGTGTTGAAAAGTTTAAAAAGTTCTGCACAACAAAGCCAGCCCACTGCAAGGAAAAAATAAATAAATCTAATTTGAACAGAGACAGCATTTTTTTTTTTTTGTTGTTCAAAACCTCCAGTTTCCAGTACTTAATATTATTGCCAACACATCATCATAAAAGCATTCTGCTGCTGAGCAATTGCACGTTTCAAATTCAGTGCATTATACCTGTCCAGTATTATTAAACATGGTGCATTATAGCACATGCATTTTACGGCAATAACGTTATTGTTAAACAATTATGAACTTAGGTGCAAATTACACCATAGACAGAAATGTTACCATTTGTCCTAAATTGTCATACATTGGTGTTGAGAGCAGGAGATTAATCACATTACAAGTTTTCAGCTGATGCAGAAACTCATAGCAGTTTTGCATTACAAAACCAGCCACCTGCAATCCACATGCAGTATGGTGTCCTTGTTATCAAAGGCTATTGCTACTCCCGCTCTGTAACTGGAGGAGTCAGAAGAGGAAGAGTCATGGTGGAGCAGCAGGATGATGATGATGACACTCTCCACAATACTCAATCATCTCAGTGGGGAGCAATGCAGGAAAGAACTGGATCCTCGGCCACACTGGCCAGATTGGCAAGCTGTTATGCTTGCTTGCTTACTCAATGACAGGCGTATCATAAACAGCAAGCAGTCTGATAATTACTGGATAGGCATGCTTTTTGACCCTTTCTATTTAATCGAAATGCGGGAATATTTTTCTCCTGCTGAAAGGGAGGCCAAATTACTTAATTACCTGGAAACACTGTGTACGCAGCTTGAAGCAGCTTTTGCCAAGCGGACGCTTGCCGGCAGCGTGTTTGAGTGGGATGCCCACCGCCTGCCCTGTCTGCTGCCACAAACAGCAGAAGCTGCAGCAGCAGCCAATTCAATCTCCTCAACCTGATGGAATTGTTTTTTTAAGTTCTTTCTCTAATGTTTTTGCACAACAGCAGTTCATTTCTTTATGGATGTTTCTTACTTTTAGATTTATTTTGGGTCAGTTGGGTCAGTTGTGATTTTTTTCATGCATTTTCCCATAGGCTTGTCTATAGGATTTTTTTTAAATATATAAATAATACAGTATAATGTAAAAAAAAAAACACACATGTAAAACACATAAAATGTATGAATAAAAAACTGCAACCCCCTGCCCCCAAAACAAAAATAAATAAATAAAAATCTGATTAGTTATCTGATTATTTTTTGTAGAACTATGCTGGGGCTTTGGAATCCTAATACTAGATGTGGTCTCAGTTCATCATGCTTCAAAGTAAATGGTCACCCGATAATATTGTTACTAGTAGGGTCACTGTATATCTACTAAGGTGTGTGTGTTATCTGTTACAGTGTATTTATTTTTTATTCCATATGTGTCATGTTTTGAGTAATGAAAAAGAGCCTATTCAGACCTCATTTCTTGGTTATGTCTTGCAATATCTAGTACACCATTGATTTTGAGTATTGAAAATAGACAAATATTCCTTGTGGGGCCAATTTTCTATTTCTTTTATTTGATTTCTTTTTTTTTTCAGTTTCAGCAGGGTTCATCTCCATGTTGCTTTATAATAGACTTTCTCCTGATATGTTTATTGTTATAATAGTCCTAGAAAAAAAGACTGTAATGAACTAGAATATGAATTTTTTTACTTTATATCAACATTCTTTATTTTTGTTTATTTTATAGTTTTCTGTATAAATGATAAGATGTATGTCCTTATTAAAGGAATCTTAAAACATGAATAATTCCTAAAGCTTTAGCTGCCATCAATTACAGAAATTAAAGCAAATATGTTTTTACTTAAAAGCTACATTTAGATTTGCAAGACATAGAACATTACGTTTTATACTCTGTTAGTGCTGCTTGCACATTTAAGTTGATAGCTAAATGAAGTAACTGTAATATAGAATGAAAGACTAGACCCACTGGGGAACATAAACATGGAGAAAATGGCCCATCCCTAGGCAGATTCGCACATAGCACATTATGTAGCTGTGACAGTATTGCTTCTAATATCATATTAAAATAGCAATTTTGCAGCAAATAGAAATATTTTAAGGAAAACTCTGTTTATTCTGTTCATTGCTTATTTGCAAAGAACTACAATGGGGCATTTATTGAGTGTTTTAGTCACTTTTGAGCCTTGCTCAACGAGGGGGTATGGCTTAGTAGTAAATGAGTGTCGCTTATTGAAAATAAATAATGGCTGATGATGCAGCAACATGCTCCAACACTGCACTGAAATTTTGCAGCAAAATTTTGGTGAAAAGTAAGCTGCCAATAGGTGATGTAATGTTAGACAAAAATGTCTAGCAAAGCACCCAATTTATCATTTAGTCTGAGTTGGAATACAGAACATACACTTACTACAGTATGTAACCTCAAATTTATCATCTAGTCTGAGCTGAATAAAATAATATATTGGAGATAAGTGAAGGCTTCTTCAGGGGGAGGTGTACATAACATTTTGTTGCACAACCTTCTGAGGCAATCACTGCAATCAAGCGATTTCTGTAACTATCAATGAGACTTCTGCAACTGTCCACAGGTATTTTGGCCGACTCCACTTGAGCAAACTGCTCCAGCTGTCTCAGGTTTGAAGGGTGCATTCTCCAGACTGCATGTTTCAGCTCCTTCCACAGATGTTAAATTTAGGGATTAGATTAGGGCTCATAGAAGGCCACAAAGAAAAAAAATTGGGTTAGTCATCAAGTTGTAGGTTCCTATCCTAAAGAGATCGCCTTGACGCTGGCGGACAGGCACAAATAATTTTGTACAAAATGTATTTACCCTGAATCTCACATTTATAACGTAGCATTAGCACTAGTACATTCTCTATAGTGAGTATGGCACTATTGTATTTACTTTGTTATTTTTGTTTGCAGAGTGCTGTAGCATTGTTTGTTTTTGCTGGTGTGCTCATAGAAGGCCACTTCTGAATAGTCTAATGCTTTGGTTTTAGCCATTCTTGGATGTTTTTAGCTGTGTGTTTTGGTACTGGACACATGACCTGCTACAGAGACCAAGCTTTCCGACACTGGGCAGCACATTTTGCTCCAGAATGTCTTGATAGTCTTTAAATTTAATTGTACCCTGTACAGATGCAAGAAACCCTGTGCCAGATTCAGCAAAGCAGCCGCAAAACATAATCAAGCCTCCTCCATATTTCATAGTAAGTACAATGAAGGTCATTTATTAAGACCGGCATTTTAGACACCAGTTTTAATAAGGCCCTGCGCTGGAAGGGGATCTGCCCGTCCCCTTTCCCCGGCCACGCCATGTCCACTTTTGTAGACCTAGCGTAAGCAGGAAAAAGTTGCAGATTGTGGCTCAAAGAGCTCCCAATGTTCTTGACCCCCAGTGTTCTTTTCTTTGTATGCTTAATTTTTGCATGAACACAGAGATGATGTGAATTGCCAAAAAGCTCCATTTTGTCTCATCTGTCAAGAGGACATTCTCAAAAATTACAGAAAAATATACAAAACATCCTGCACAATATGATAACTGAATATGCTGATGTACATGGCAACATTTATAAGGAAAAAATATGTGTTTTGATCTAATTATATTGTCTCAGATTTTATCATATCAGAGTGAGGGCTTAGTCCATATATAATGTTTGCATCTATAGTGTTAGTGCATTAATTTCCGTTATTTTTTCCTTATAAATGTTGCCATGTACATTCAGTTATCACATATTCAGTTATCATATTGGGCAAGGTCTTTTGTATCTTTTTCTGTGATTTTTTATAAATTTATGTTCTTGTAGGAGTGGCACCTTCAAGTGGGAATGTGCTCCTATTATCTAGGAGTAGCATTTTTGTGCCCTTTTTGGTCTGCCTATTCCACAAGCGACATTGATTAAGGTGGTACATATAGATGTGTACAGTCGTGGCCAAAAGTTTTGAGAATTACATAAATATTGGAAATTGGAAAAGTTGCTGCTTAAGTTTTTATAATAGCAATTTGCATATACTCCAGAATGTTATGAAGAGTGATCAGATGAATTGCATAGTCCTTCTTTGCCATGAAAATTAACTTAATCACAAAAAAAAACTTTCCACTGCATTTCATTGCTGTCATTAAAGGACCTGCTGAGATAATTTCAGTAATCGTCTTGTTAACTCAGGTGAGAATGTTGACGAGCACAAGGCTGGAGATAATTATGTCAGGCTGATTGGGTTAAAATGGCAGACTTGACATGTTAAAAGGAGGGTGATGCTTGAAATCATTGTTCTTCCATTGTTAACCATGGTGACCTGCAAAGAAACGCGTGCAGCCATCATTGCGTTGCATAAAAATGGCTTCACAGGCAAGGATATTGTGACTACTAAGATTGCACCTCAATCAAAAATGTATAGGATCATCAAGAACTTCAAGGAAAGAGGTTCAATTCTTGTTAAGAAGGCTTCAGGGCATCCAAGAAAGTCCAGCAAGCGCCAGGATCGTCTCCTAAAGAGGATTCAGCTGCGGGATCGGAGTGCCACCAGTGCAGAGCTTGCTCAGGAATGGCAGCAGGCAGGCGTGAGCGCATCTGCACGCACAGTGAGGCGAAGACTTTTGGAAGATGGCCTGGTGTCAAGAAGGGCAGCAAAGAAGCCACTTCTCTCCAAAAAAAACATCAGGGACAGATTGATCTTCTGCAGAAAGTATGGTGAATGGACTGCTGAGGACTGGGGCAAAGTCATATTCTCCGATGAAGCCTCTTTCCGATTGTTTGGGGCATCTGGAAAAAGGCTTGTCCGGAGAAGAAAAGGTGAGCGCTACCATCAGTCCTGTGTCATGCCAACAGTAAAGCATCCTGAGACCATTCATGTGTGGGGTTGCTTCTCATCCAAGGGAGTGGGCTCACTCACAAGTTTGCCCAAAAACACAGCCATGAATAAAGAATGGTACCAAAACACCCTCCAACAGCAACTTGTTCCAACAATCCAACAACTGTTTGGTGAAGAACAATGCATTTTCCAGCACGATGGAGCACCGTGCCATAAGGCAAAAGTGATAACTAAGTGGCTCGGGGACCAAAACGTTGACATTTTGGGTCCATGGCCTGGAAACTCCCCAGATCTTAATCCCATTGAGAACTTGTGGTCAATCCTCAAGAGGCGGGTGGACAAACAAAAACCCACTAATTCTGACAAACTCCAAGAAGTGATTATGAAAGAATGGGTTGCTATCAGTCAGGAATTGGCCCAGAAGTTGATTGAGAGCATGCCCAGTCGAATTGCAGAGGTCCTGAAAAAGAAGGGCCAACACTGCAAATACTGACTCTTTGCATAAATGTCATGGAATTGTCAATAAAAGCCTTTGAAACGTATGAAGTGCGTGTAATTATATTTCACTACATCACAGAAACAACTGAAACAAAGATCTAAAAGCAGTTTAGCAGCAAACTTTGTGAAAACTAATATTTGTGTCATTCTCAAAACTTTTGGCCATGACTGTATACTCCTCCTCTCATTGGTTGCTTGATGCACACAGAGGTAACTAGGAGTAGCACACTATATGTGCAGGGTCTGCTCTCCTGAATATAGATGCCTAATGGCATAGGTAGGTTGAGAGTAGGACCTGCCTGACTGAGACCACCTTGCTTAGTCAGTAAGGTCCAAAGCAGGCTGGTCACTAAGGGGTTAAATACACCGTCGACCATGCCTTTACCCATAGCTATATATGTCAGTTTCTGAAATTTTTTGCTATTGTTGTCATTGCGTTCAAGAGCTTAGGGAAGGGGAAAGCAAAAATACAAAAAAATCTTTAAAAATGAACAACAAAAAAAAACATCTTTTTCAAAAAAAAATTGAGTCTTAGGAGTCTAGAGGAAGTTGTATCTGATTTGTTAAGGCATTTGGAGCAACTTTGGTTTGGTTAGAATCAATTTGGGTCTGAAATTAACTTTTTGAAATATTTGGTGAACTTGAAACAATCTAATATGTACCTGTCCCCAATAGAAACACAACAAAGCATTGCTTCCATTTCTCTCCCTCTGTCACGAGGGTGTCAAGAGCCACGCCTGACTCCGTTATACCCGGGGTCAGGAAGTCGCAGTGGGTGGCTGCGCGTTCTATGTAGAAAGATTGTGCTGTTTCTTTATGGTAGCTTTCTGGGTTTGACTTGCAACCCTTTTTGGCTCACTCAGGGATCCGTAGCTCCTTCTCCTCAGCTGTTTCTTGTCCAGCACTCCCAACCTCCTTATATTCCCCTCTCCCACCTTCTCTGGTTGCCAGATATAGAGCCTCCTGCCTGGACTTCTATACTGACCAACTGGAGCTGTGTAACTGTGTTCCCTGGTTGTTGTTCCAGAACGTTACCCTCCGGATCCCTGTTGGGCCTTCATGGTCTGCTGTTGTCGCCCACCTGGGATTATATGTTTGTCTGTATTGTCTGTCCTCTCCTTGGTGTTTTCCTCTTAGTGTCAGTGGTGCGGACTAGTGATCCCACCGCCCCGTTCACTACATAGGGCTCATCTTAGGGAAAGCCAGGGTTTAGGCACGTGATCGGCGTACTGGTGAGGAACCCGTCTAGGGACGTCAGGGCAGTCAGGTGCCAGCCGCAAGGTGAGTCAGGGGTCACCACCTTTCCCTCTCCCTTGGACAGGGCCTTCCCATTTCCCTCCCTTTGCGTGACGCCGGTCATTACACCCTCCTTTCATATGTTTAACCCCTTTGTGCCCTCCGCTGTACATGTATGGCAGAAGTCAGCACTTTAAAGATTACGCCTGCTCGCTCGTGAAGCAGGCGCCAAAGCCGTCAGGTTTCTGCTGAGGCCCAGGGCGAATGTATGCAATCACCTGAAAGGCTAATCACATACATTTATTCCCTCAGAGGCCAGGGTTAAATGTGACCATGACATCTGGGTGGTGCAGACCTGGAAGCTGTATGCTCCTGCGTCTGTCACAGTGTTATCCCGCAGAGATTGTGGAAGCTGTAGTATGCCAGTGATGGCTCGGATCATCAGGCTCCGATACCCATCACTGGAATATTCCAATACAGGCCAGCAAGTAGGGGGACTGTATTTGAATACAGTGACTGGTGTGTTCTGTGATGGATATATACCCATCACAAAACAAAATTGACAGTCTAATGATTGCTAGCTATAGGGTGACTTAAAAAAAAAAAAAGTTAAAAAAAAAAAATAAAAATACAGTTATAAGTTTAAATCACCATCCTTAATTATAAAAAAAAATATAGGCATCCCCACATCCAATATATATATATATATGCTTGAGAAAGACTGCAATGAGCAGTTGAAACGTTGCACAGGGGAATAAAGCGGGTCGTTTTTCACCTTATCCTGGAGTGCTGCCTCTTCTTTGAAACATCTACAACTTATTTGACCTTACAGCCAGAGGTCAGAGGATTTTGCACCCGGCTTCATCTGCAAGTAGTGCTGCTGCTCTCTCTTTGTATTATATATATATATATATATAGAGAGAGAGGAAAATTCAAGGCAGCACTCCTAGTATAGTTGGTTGGGTACCAAGGTGTGCAATGTAGAAAAAAGAAAGACACCGCAGCACGTCCGTTGAAGTGAAAAAAGTAGGACCCTTTATTCACCTGTGCACAGGTGAATAAAGGGTCCTACTTTTTTCACATCAACGGACGTGCTGCGGTGTCTTTCTTTTTTCTATATATATATATATATATATATATATATATATATATATACACTGCTCAAAAAAATAAAGGAAACACTTAAACAACACAATGTAACTCCAAGTCAATCACACTTCTGTGAAATCAAACTGTCCACTCACTTAGGAAGCAACAGTGAGTGACAATCAATTTCACATGCTGTTGTGCAAATGGGATAGACAACAGGTGGAAATTATAGGCAATTAGCAAGACACCCCCAATAAAGGAGTGGTTCTGCAGGTGGTGACCCCAGACCACTTCTCAGTTCCTATGCTTCCTGGCTGATGTTTTGGTCACTTTTGAATGCTGGCGGTGCTTTCACTCTAGTGGTAGCATGAGACGGAGTCTACAACCCACACAAGTGGCTCAGGTAGTGCAGCTTATCCAGAATGGCACATCAATGCGAGCTGTGGCAAGAAGGTTTGCTGTGTCTGTCAGCGTAGTGTCCAGAGCATGGAGGCGCTACCAGGAGACAGGCCAGTACATCAGGAGACGTGGAGGAGGCCGTAGGAGGGCAACAACCCAGCAGCAGGACCGCTACCTCACCCTTTGTGCATGGAGGAACAGGAGGAGCACTGCCAGAGCCCTGCAAAATGACCTCCAGCAGGCCACAAATGTGCATGTGTCTGCTCAAACGGTCAGAAACAGACTCCATGAGGGTGATATGAGGGCCCGACGTCCACAGGTGGGGGTTGTGCTTACAGCCCAACACCGTGCAGGACGTTTGGCATTTTCCAGAGAACACCAAGATTGGCAAATTCGCCACTGGGCCCTGTGCTCTTCACAGATGAAAGCAGGTTCACACTGAGCACATGTGACAGACGTGACAGAGTCTGGAGACGCCGTGGAGAACGTTCTGCTGCCTGCAACATCCTCCAGCATGACCGGTTTGGCATTGGGTCAGTAATGGTGTGGGGTGGCATTTCTTTGGAGGGCCGCACAGCCCTCCATGTGCTCGCCAGAGGTAGCCTGACTGCCATTAGGTACCGAGGTGAGATCCTCAGACCCCTTGTGAGACCATATGCTGGTGCGGTTAGCCCTGGGTTCCTCCTAATGCAAGACAATGCTATACTTCATGTGGCCGGAGTGTGTCAGCAGTTCCTGCAAGACGAAGGCATTGATGCTATGGACTGGCCCGCTTGTTTCCCAGACCTGAATCCAATTGAGCACATCTGGGACATCATGTCTCGCTCTATCCACCAACGTCACGTTGCACCACAGACTGTCCAGGAGTTGGCAGATGCTTTAGCCCAGGTCTGGGAGGAGATCCCTCAGGAGACCGTCTGCCACCTCATCAGAAGCATGCACATGCCTTGTAGGGAGGTCATACAGGCACTTGGAGGCCACACACACTACTGAGCCTCATTTTGACTTGTTTTAAGGACATTACATCAAAGTTGGATCAGCCTGTAGTGTGTTTTTCCACTTTAATTTTGAGTGTGACTCCAAATCCAGACCTCCATGGGTTGAAAAATTTGATTTCCATTTTTTTTTTTTGTGTGATTTTGTTGTCAGCACATTCAACTATGTAAAGAACAAAGTATTTCAGAAGAATATTTAATTAATTCAGATCTAGGATGTGTTATTTTTGTGTTCCCTTTATTTTTTTGAGCAGTGTATTTATTTATTTATTTATCCCATATGGAGAATAATGTAAAAAAAAAATCAAAATGGCCAATTCGCCATTTATTGTCACATCACCCCCCAAAAAAAGGTATCACTGAAAAGTACAGATTGCCTCACAAAAATGAGCCCTTACACAGCTCTAAAAAAGTTATACAGAATAGAAAAGAAAAAAATATTTTTTTTCATGGTTTTTATATATTTTTTTTGTATTAAAACAAAGAAGAAAGAAAAACTATAAATTTGGTATTATTGTAATCATACTGACCTAGAGGTAAGAGGTCAATTTTACCGCAGAGGGAATGCCGTTAAAAATAATAAAAAAATAAAACTGTGGCGGGATTTTTGTTACCAGCCCCCCACTACATTATATGCAATATTAAATGGTGTCATTAGAAATTACAACTTGTCCCGCAAAAAACAAGCCCTAATATTGTAATTTTCACAGGCACAGCTAGGGGAAGAGGTTGACATTCAGTGTGGCAGCCATGATGATGATAACTAGGTTTGAGCGAATCAAAGTGTCCAATGTGGACTTCGATTTGAATTTCAGGGATACGATCAATTCTCCCTGAAATTGGGGGGGGGGGGAGAGAACTATGCTCACCTCATCCATTTGCGCACAAAGATGTCGCTGCGACCATCTTGATTGAAGATCCCGCATGAAATCTCCCTCACGGTGACGTATGACTTCACCATGCCGGCTGATGTGAATCATGTCACAGCGCGAGATTTCATG
Source organism: Bufo bufo (assembly GCF_905171765.1). Taxonomy (NCBI): domain Eukaryota; kingdom Metazoa; phylum Chordata; class Amphibia; order Anura; family Bufonidae; genus Bufo; species Bufo bufo. The sequence continues at coordinate 324,820,310 of NC_053389.1, forward strand.
CAGTGTTTTCAATCAAGATGGCCGTGGTAGATAAGGTGAGAATTTTTTCCACTGGATTCACCACTGAAACCCCTCCATGTTGATTTCAGATGCCACAATCAGCGATGAACTCTGCATCTGAGGAGTTCAATGACAATGGCGGCGCAATCGCCATTCCCCATCATTGTGCCAGCTAATTACAAAGAAATGTACTTTGTGACAAAGAAATTGAGAAATAAACAACTCGGTCTTTGGGCAAGCTGTCAAGCATGGCAAGTGGCATGCTTGGTTGCTTACATATTGACGAGTGCATAATTAGCCTCAAGAAAAGGAATGACTATTGGATAGTCATGCTTTAAAATCCTAGCTGTAAAAGTGGGAGTATTCTTACCTTCTTCTAAAAGGGAAGCAAAATTGGCGCAGGATATGATTTTTACCTAGTTTGCCACAGCTTTCCCTGAACAGACACCTGTCGGCTGCATGTCTGGTTAGGAGGCCTTTCTCCACTCCCCACTGAGTCACCACTCTATTGCCTCTGCCAGCACTATCAGTACAAATAGTAGTAGCAGAATCTGATATATATTAGGAAACAAACACACACTGCTTGAACAACCAGGTTCAGTTATTCCTGGATTGTTTTCTTTCTCCAGGAGATAACCTGAGGTCTGACCTCATGGACTTCTGATTCAGCAGATTGGACTAGTGGCAGGAACTGGCCGAGTCTGACATCTGTGTAATCTTTCCACCTTCCAGTGCACTGTCAAAAAGAGTCAGCACCGCAGGTGGTGTCATCTCATAACACAAGAGCAGATAAAATTTGTCCTCCATTATATTTGGTAAATGAATTAGGCATGATTCTGCAAGGATTTTCACACACAGCTGCCTGATACCACTTAATAGATACCTTTTTTTTATATACTATTGTTTGTTATATATCCGTATTACTATTTACTTATATTGTGATTAAATACTTTTTTTGCATACATTTGTTTAGCCCATATATTGCTGGATAGTGAGTGCTCCCCATCTCGCTTAAATTGTTTTTTAGTCTTGCATTCATGATTGCTGAGACTTCCGCCAAGAATGTGGTCAAACTTTCATGTGTGAGTCTTGTACTCCCCACTTGCAAGAAGATAGAATCTAAGATTTTTCTTCCTATCCCTATCATCCTTTCCCAGACACCTCCCAAGTAAGAAGAATGAGGTGGATTAAAGGTCCAAGTGCATCTTTGCTCATTTAAGTACTTTTCCACATTGGTAGTGTCCAAATTGGAAGGAATTTGAAGTTCTTTCAATGCCCCAACAAAATTCATGCCTCTGTCCGAACGAATATGCTTATCTGATGGCAATAAACCGTCGAAGTGCACTTATGAAACTTGAAGTGTCCGTGGATTCGATCACTTCTATATGGACAGCTCTGCTGGACATACAAGTAAACATGATCACCCAGCACTTTGCACTGGCGTGAATACCTCTAGTGTGCCGTGTAGCCACGGACCAAGGACTGAATACTTCCAGACCAACATTGGTGAAAGGAAGATCTGTATTGAGTCTCTCAGTTGGGAGACTGGCCTACTTTGGGTTCTGGAACATGCCACGAAGTTTGCGACAGGTAACGCAGTTGAAGATAAGCTTGCTCACACACCTCTTTGCTCCGATTATCTATAGTACTGCAGCTCGCAGATTCCCTTTGGTAAAAAATTGGCCCTAGTGTTTCACTTGAACGTGGTGATGTCGCATGAGCAGAGTCGTGACGTAATGATGTCCGGAAATTATTACAGGATGTTTCTCCACGAATTCCACTTTGGCTTCTTGAAGATGGCCTCCCATTTTGGTCAATGATAGAATCAAGCTTCATCAAAGCGCTATCCTTGGAGACTGTTTGACCTTTGCTGAGGTAGTCTATTTCCTTAGCATAACATTCATGTTGTATAGTGCAAATTATTATGTTTTTGGACTTTTCCAGATTAGCAGCGGTAAAGGCGTGTTTGCAGTGATGCCAACCTTTGCAGGTCTTCGTGCTCACAGGTAATGTCGACTTTTAAGACTGAGCTATATGCACTAGACAGGCTATAGCACGAACGAGCGACATGGTGGTCCGAAGTCACTGTACGTAGAACAGATACTTCAGGTCGGACTTCTTCATCGGCATCTGGGTTTACCAATTTGAGGCTACTTTCACACTAGCGTTCGGGTGTCCGCTCGTGCGCTCCGTTTGAAGGGGCTCACGAGCGGCCCCGAACGCATCCGCACGGCCCTAATGCATTCTCAGTGGAGGCGGATCCACTGAGAATGCATCCGCCTGGCAGCATTCAGCCTCCGCTCCGCTCAGTGAGCGGACACCTGAACGCTGCTTGCAGCGTTCGGGTGTCCGCCTGGCCGTGCGGAGGCGAGCGGATCCGTCCAGACTTATAATGGAGGTCAATGGGGACGGATCCGCTTGAAGATGACACTATATGGCTCAATCTTCAAGCGGATCCGTTCCCCATTGACTTTCAATGTAAAGTCTGAACGGATCCGCTCAGACTACTTTCGCACTTAGAAAATTTTCTAAGTTTATAATGCAGACGGCTCCGTTCGGAACGGATGCGAACGTCTGCATTATAGGAGCGGATCCGTCTGATGACACATCAGACGGATCCGCTCCGAACGCTAGTGTGAAAGTAGCCTAAATGTGTCGTATCCGATGCTGCTCGGTGCGCCAGATCAAGTTGCATGGTCCTCAGGATTATGGTGTATGGGAACATAGTGCCACTGTTTAGGACAAGTGGATCTCCTGATCCTTAGCACCTGTTTGCTTGCATAGACGTAAAAGCGTCTGCTTTTGTTGCAGATATATCCTCGACTTCCTTGATTTCCAGGTTCATTCTTGTTGTTATAAGTTCAGCCAACTCCACTGCAAGCACAGCAGCTCAGAGCTCCAGTCTGGGAATAGTGTGTTTGTGGACTGGCGCCAGTTTGGTCCAGCTCATGACAAATCCTATATGGCATTGTTCTTTGATGTCTATAATCTTTAGTAGAGATGAGCGAATCGAAGCTGATGAAGTGGAATTTGTTCAGAATTTCAGGAAAAATTTGATTCACACTGAATGTGAATTTTCTCGCGCTTCGTGGTAACGAATTGCATTTTTCCTAAAATGGCTGCTGCACATGTGAGGACATGGAGAAAAGAAATCTGGGAAGGCAGGATCACCCATACTGACATGCATGCAGCCAATCAGCAGCTCGCCAGCCCTATGATGTCACAGCCGTATAAATACGGCAGCCATCTTAGATTCTGCCATTCACCATCTTACTTAGTGCAGGGAGAGACATGTCTGCAGGCGCTAGGGACAGTGATAGAAAAAACGTCATTGTGCTAAAAAAATAAAATAACGATTTACAAGTGCAGGGAAAGATTATTCAAGGTGTAGGGAAAGGATAGGGAGGAATCATTCCACCACTTTTATGTTCAACAGGGTTCAGTCGGGGAGGTGACAGCCTGGGTAATAGGAACAGTGATGGCCAGTTAGCATTGTTCGCCCGCGAACACATGCAGGCTGCCATCTTTTCTCACAAGTCCGGCGAGGCACAGGTAAGTCCTTACCTGTGCCTGTGCCGCAAACCGGTCTGAAACAAATGCGGTCAGCGGGATCAGGCAGTTACGAGAACAGCCTGATGAAGGCCCCTGGCGGCTGTTCTCGGAACTGCCTGCTCCCGGTGACCGCATTTGATTTCATAACGGCTCGCGCACAGGCACAGGTAAGGGCTTACCTGTGCCTCGTCGGACTTGTGAGAAAAGATGCCAGCCCGCATGTGTTCGCGGGCGAGCAATGTGAACTGGCCATCACTGAATAGGAACAATCCGATTACACCTTGCTGCACTGACAGGGGATCCAAATTGCCATTATACAGCTCTATAATTAAAACAAGCCGTTCCTATTAGGGTGCAAGTGTAGGTTTATTACAAGGAAATATTTCTACATTTTACTTGCCCTTGTATGGTACAGTTATATGTTCTAAAGCATTTTTTGGCTTGTATTAGTGGGGAAAAAAAGGGCTTATTAGCCGTTGTGTGGTGAAGTGCGAAAATTACAGCCCTTTTTGTTGTGGATTAGTTGCGAAAGGAAATAATATATTTGCTGCTTAGTGGTGCAGTTATCTGTTTTAAAGCGCCTTTTTTTGCGTGTATTAGTGGAAAAAGGAAAAATATATTTACCGCCTAGCTGTGCAGTTATCTGTTTTAAAGCCCTTTTTTGCATGTATTAGAGGAAAAGGGAAAAATATATTTTCCGCTCAGCGGTGCAGTGAGATATTTTACAGCCCAGTTTGCAGTGTATTACTGATGAAATACAAATATATTCGCCGTCCTGCTTTGCACTTATCTGTTTAAAAACCTGATGTGTTCTGTAAAAGTGTAAAAAAACTAGGGCCTAATTGCCCTTGTGCAGTGCAGTGCTATACTCTAAAGCCCAGTTTGCCGTGTACTACTGGGAAAATAAAAATATATTTGCCGTCGCGCGTTGCACTTATCTGTTGAAAAGCCTTTTGTGTAAAAATATAAAAAAATTAGGGCCTAATTGCCCTTGTGCGGTGCAGTGAGATATTTTACAGCTCAGTTTGCCATGTATTACTGGCAAAATACTAATATATTCGCCATTCATCGTTGCACTTATCTGTTGAGAAGCCTTTTGTGTAAAAATAGAAAAAAATTAGGGCCTAATTCCCGTTCAGCGGTGCAGCAAGATATTTTACAGTAAGTAAACAATAATAAAAAGCCATATGAACAACAATATTAATAAAGTTGAAATATCAATAAAAGTATCAATAAAAGCAGAATGTTTCCTCTCTTGGTTGTATATTTAGTAGATGCCTAACGTGAAACTTTCACATTTGAATATAAGTATTACCGTATATACTCGAGTATAAGCCGAGGCCCCTAATTTTCCCCCCAAAAAATGGGAAAAATTATTGACTCAAGTATAAGACATGGGTGGGAAATGCAGCTATAATGCAGAGTGTATGTGTATATAATGCACACACTCTACATTATATACACACATCTGCAAGAGGGTGACTCTGATTGATGGGAGTCTGACTCTGACTCCCTGTATTTAATGCAGAGTGTGTGCATTATATACACACACACTCTGCATTAAATACAGGGAGCCATCTACAGATCTCCCCCCTAAACAGTGCCATCCTACAGATCTCCCCCCTAAACAGTGCCATCCACAGATCCCCCCTAAACAGTGCCATCCACAGATCCCCCCTCCCCTAAACAGTGCCATGATGGCACTGTTTAGGGGAGGGGGGATCTGTGGATGGCACTGTAGGGGGATCTGTGGATGGCACTGCCATCCACAGATCCCCCTACAGTGCCATCCACAGATCCCCCTCCCCGACGCTCACAGCAGTATATTTATAAACTACCGTAATCAGTAACTACCGTACTTTAACTTTAATCATCGCTCATTGCTGAGCTCTTTACTCTGATTATTTGGATATCTTACCGGTACTTTGTCTTAGCTCCGGTAATAGAAGGCAGTGCGGGGGGCGGCGCTCACTTACTGACGTCACGCGCCTGCTCCCACTAGGCGGCGCAGGCGCGTGACGTTAGTGAGTGAGCGCCGCCCCCGCACTGCCTGCTATTACCGAAGCTAGACTAGACTCGAGTATAAGACGAGGGGGCTTTTTGAGCACAAAAATATGTGCCAAAAAACTCTTCTTATACTCGAGTATATAAGGTACATCCAAAAAACTCCTTATTTGCTGTAGTGGTACTTTTGCTGTGCAAAGTCCCAACTGACATATGGATCGCGATGCTTTTACTGTACACAGTTCCAATATAACATATAAATTGTAGTGGATATCTGGTAATGTAAATTATTTCTTACCCCTCGTGGCTGGTTATGATTTACTCACGGTGGGTAAGTGGATGTCCTGTATATTCGGTCGTCCTATGTGAAAATAAAATTGCACATGTAGCATGGTTTTCACCGCGGTGTTTCGACTGTCCGGGGTATGTTGTTGCAGGATCTGTGGCGTCCCACGTGGTCTGCGATATCCCTGGTGATCGATCACCTGACAGTCATGTGACTCCGATTAGGGGCGTATCCTTATTGCCAAAACTCAAATTTTCAAATCACACATGTGTTTTTTTACAAAACACACGTGTTTTTCAAATCGTATGTGCGTTTTTCCTGCGTTTTTCAAAACGCACCTGCGTTTTCCATATATTTTTTTCACAATTTCCTATTCAACCATATAGAAATAAAGCTAAATATAAAGATAAAAATAAAAATGAGAATGGAAATATATTACATATAGTGTTAATTGGTATAACATTATACAAAAATCTTTCAAATGGCACCTATTTTATACATTCCAACCTTAGTCCATTATAATAAAGTGGAACTTATATCATATTCATTAATATGTTTTGAAAAATCTCTTTCCAGCAAATTGAATGGTATCACATGTGCGTTTTCTTTACGGTTTTTAATATTTTTAAAGGTTTTTTAAAGATTTTTAAGCCACACTTGTGTTTTACTTGGTGTTATATTCCTATGTCTATATATATACAGGGATTGTAAAGAGTTCTTGATTATCAAAATCTACCTGCTGAAAAAAATTATTATTAAAATGTCAAAAAAAAAAATGCTAAAAATTACTTTTATAACTGATGAAACCGCATATCATTAGATACAGATAGCCTCCTTGCTGATGTGTTGGTGACTTATATTGTGTAAGGAGGGTCATATTTAATCTCCAAATTATAGAGGCTGGGGACCATACTTTATATATGCCCTTTTTTGGCATACATATGGGAGTTGGTCTTATCTGTACTGTGTATAATATAATATAATGGTAGAGATGAAAGTAGGCACGTCTAGGAGGAGAGATCTGGGTGCTAGAAATTAGCCAGACCCAGATGTCTCGTCTCAAACATGCGCCCTTGTTTATCATCAATCATAGAAATCCAAATATCTCCATTTCACTATTAAGACCCCTAGGTGTCAAACTCGAAAATTCTTCTAGACTCTCTTCTAGACATTTGGGCAATGATATTATCCCCCCTCCATGGTTTCTTAATTTTCTCTATTGCCATATACTTAAGTGTGGAGGGGTCACAGTTATGCACTTCTTTGTAGTGCTTAGATAGAGAGTGCAACTCATATCCCTTCTTTATATTAGAAACATGTTCTGTTATTCTTTTAAGTAGGGTCCTTTTTGTTCTCCCTATGTACTGTTTAAAACAAGGACATTCTATTAGGTATATTACCTCAGTCGAGTCACATGTTAGACCTTCTTTGATATCCATGTAGAACATGTGTTGTCTAGACTGTGCCCTCAAAGTCCTTTGAGGGAAAGATGTAATCTTACAGTTTGGACACCGTCCACATCTGTGGAACCCACTGAAAGAAAGCCAATTTTGTTTAGTAGTGATATTTTTCTTATTTTTAACAGTGGGTGCTATTTTTAAACCAAGGTTTGGGACCTTGGTGTACGTAATTTTGGGGGTATTTGTAAGCATGGGCCCTATTATTTTGTCATCAAGTAAATTATGCCAATGGTTTTCTATAATCTTTTCTACTCTCTTATGTTGTGCATGAAATGGTAGAATCATTCTGATTGTGTCATCTGTTTGTTGTACTTGCCCTGGTATGAAGAAATCTCTTCTATTCATTTCCCTTCTTTTTTAGGGATTCTTCTAATACATTCAGGGGATATTGTTTGTACAAAAATTGTTGTTGTAGTTCCCCAGCCTCTATTTCAAACTGTTCTTCTCGGGTGCAATTACGTTTTAGTCTCCTGAATTGGCTCCTAGGGATATTGGTTAACCACCTAGGCAGGTGACAGCTGGAGTATAGGATATAGTTGTTTCTTGATACTGGTTTTAAATAAGTACTACATATTAATTTCTGATGTTCTACCCTGATGTCAAGGACTAAAAACTGTATATTGGTTTCACTAATAGTGGAGGTGAATCTGAAATTCCTATCGTTGGAGTTTTCAAGGAAGGTGTTTAGTAGTTCTTCTGTGTCTTCCCAGATGAAAATAATATCATCTATATATCTCTGCCATAGGGACAGACCCGCCCCCAGGTATGGCTGGATTGTATCAGCCTCCCATTGGGCCATAAATAGATTTGCGTAACTGGGAGCGAATCTTGTCCAAATGGCGGTACCTTTCTTCTGAACATTAAATTGGTCTTCAAATATAAAATAATTGTGTGTCAATATACTGTATATTTGACTCCTTCTATCACAAATAGGATTTGTTCCTCCTTCAATGTATTATTTATTGTAAGTTGTTTGTGAATTGCTTCCAAACCTTGTTCATGATCAATTGTAGTATACAGGGAATTGACATCCAAGGTACCTAAAAAACACTTTCCCCTATATTCAATCTGTTCAATAGTTTTTATTATATTGGTAGTATCCTTGATGTATGAAGGTATATTTTTTACCACTGGTTGTAATATCTTATCTATATAGCACGATAGATTTGAGGTTATGGAATTAATTCCCGATAAAATCGCCCTACCTGGTGGCTTCTTTATATCTTTATGTATTTTAGGAATACAGTACAGCATCGGTATCCTTTTTTGTGTGTCTTTAATATATTTTGACTCTTGCTCCAAACGGATTCCTAACGTGGTTCCTTTTGTGCAATACTGAATAAGTTGTTTATAATACATTTCCGTAGGATCCTGTTTTAGTTTAGTGCATGTTTGTTCATCATTTAACTGTCTCCTGCATTCCTGTTTTAATCTTCAGTATTAAGGATCACTATTGCACCTCCCTTATCAGCTGGACTTATTGTAATTTCATTTTTTGATTGTAGTTCTTGTATGGCTTCTATTTCTTTTCTCGTAAGGTTGTTTGCTATCCTATGATTTTTTTTTTTTCCTTAAGTCTCCCTCTACATTCTTTTTAAATGTTGCTATTTGATGACTTATTTCCTGTCTTGGGTATTTTTTAGATCTAATTTTAAGATCCGTATGTTGGTATTTGTTCACATTGGGAATTAAATTAGTACCATTAATTATTGGGTTCCTGATGTACCGTATTTTTCTCCCTATAAGATGCACTGACCCATAAGACGCACCTAGGTTTTTGGGGAGGAAAATATGAAAAAAATATTTTTAACCAAAAGGTGTGCTTTTGGTGGGTTTGGAACTAATGATGGTCTGTGGATGGAACTATTACTGGGGATCTGTGGATGGCACTATTATGGGGATCTGTAAAGGACACTGTTATGGGAGATCTGTGAAGGACACTGTTATGGGGGGATCTGGGGATGGCACTGTTATAGAGGATCTGTGGATAACGCACTGTTATGGGGGGATCTGTGGATGACGCACTGTTATGGGGGGATCTGTGGATGATGCACTGTTATGGGGGATCTGTGACGGATACTGTTACAGGGGGGGATCTGTGGATGGCACTGTTATGGGGCATCTGTGGATGGCACTGTTATGGGGGATCTGTGGATGGCAATGTTATGGGGATCTGTGGATGGCACTGTTATGGGGGATCTGTGGATGGCACTGTTATGGGGGATCTGTGGATGGCACTGTTATGGGGGATCTGTGGATGGCACTGTTATGGGGGATCTGTGGATGGCACTGTTATGGGGGATCTGTGGATGGCACTGTTATGGGGGATCTGTGGATCGCACTGTTATGTGGGATCTGTGGATGGCACTGTTATGGGGGATCTGTGGATGGCACTGTTATGGGGGATCTGTGGATGGCACTGTTATGGGGATCTGTGGATGGCACTGTTATATATGTGCCATCCACAGATCCCCCATAACAGTGCCATCCACAGACCACCCAGCCCATAACAGTGCCATCCACAGACCCCCCACCCCTTGACAGTGCGATCCACAGATGTCCCCCATAAAACTGTCATCCACAGATTCCCCCCCCACCGCTCCAGTGCTGCAGTATACAAACATAAAATGTCTCATTCAATTAAAAAGTGATTAAACATGCCCCCTCACTCCTAATATTACCGTACACCCTAACAGCTTCTCTACAATGCTGGCAGGCAAGCCGGGTGGCCGGCGCGTCACTCACTGACGTCATGTGCCTGCGCCGCCTGCTTCATTTATAAAGTAGGCGGTGCAGGCACGTGACATCAGAGAGTTATGCTGCCGCCCGCCCGGCCTGCCTACCTGCATTCTACAGAAGCTGTTAGGGTGTACGGTAATATTAACCCCTTACGGACACATGACGTACCGGTACGGCATGTTTCCCGAGTCCTTAAGGACACATGACGTACCGGTACGTCATGTGTTGCTCCAATCACCGCCGCCCGGCGGGCGGTGATCGGAACAAGATGCCTGCTCAAATCACTGAGCAGGCATCTCGGCTAAATGCGCGTGGGGGTCCCGTGACACCCCCTTGTCGGCGATAGCCGCAAACCGCAGGTCAATTCAGAACTGCGGTTTGCGGCTTTTACCTTATGCGGCGGCGGTGATCGGAGGTGCCATCGGGTCCCCATGGGGCTGTGGGGGGGACCCGATGGCATGGAAGGCAGCGCGATGCCTTCCTGAGGCATCTGCGCTGCCTTCCGGAGAAGAGCCTGTGAGATCCAGCCCCCTGGATCTCACAGGCCCCAGAAGCTGTATGAGAAATACACACAGTATTACTCATACAGCCAATGCATTCCAATACAGAAGTATTGGAATGCATTGTAAAGGAATATACCCCCAAAAGTTCAAGTCCCAAAGTGTGACAAAAAATAAAGTGAAAAAAATAGTTGAACAAATATAGTTTTCACCCAAAAAAATTAAAAGTTTCAAGTAAAAATAAACCAAAACGTAATTTTCCCCAAATAAAGTAAAAAAAAAATTGGTAAAAAATAGGAAGAAAAAAAAAAGTATACATATTAATTATCGCCGCGTCCGTATCGACCGGCTCTATAAACATATCACATGACCTAACCCCTCAGATGAACACCGTAAAAATTTTTTTTAATAAAAACTGTGCTAAAAAAAAACATTTTTTGGCACCTTACATCACAAAAAGTGTAATAGCAAGCGATCAAAAAGTCACACGCACCCCAAAATAGTGCCAATAAAACCGTCATCTCATCCCGCAAAAATCATACCTTACCCAAGGTAATCGCCCAAAAAATTAAAAAAATTATGGCTCTCAGACTATGGAAACACTAAAACATGATTTTTTTTGGTTCAAAAATGAAATCATTGTGTAAAACTTACATAAATAAAAAAAGTATACATATTAGGTATCGCCGCATCCGTGACAACCTGGTCTATAAAAATATCACATGATCTAACCTGTCAGGTGAATGTTGTAAATAACAAAAAATAAAAACAGTGCCAAAACAGCTATTTCTTGTTATCTTGCCTCACAAAAAGTGTAATATAGAGCAACCAAAAATCATATGTACCCTAAACTAGTACCAACAATACTGCCACCCTATCCCGTAGTTTCTAAAATGGGGCCACTTTTTGGAGTTTCTACTCTAGGGGTGCATCAGGGGGGCTTCAAATGGGACATGGTGTCAAAAAAAACAGTCCAGCAAAACCTGCTTTCCAAAAACCGTATAGCATTCCTTTCCTTCTGCGCCCTGCCGTGTGGCCGTACAGCGGTTTACGACCACATATGGGTGTTTCTGTAAACTACAGAATCAGGGCCATAAATATTGAGTTTGGTTTGGCTGTTAACCCTTGCTTTGTAACCGGAAAAAAATTATTAAAATGGAAAATCTGCCAAAAAAGTGAAATTTTTAAATTGTATCTATATTTTCCATTAATTCTTGTGGAACACCTAAAGGGTTAACGATGTTTGTAAAATCAGTTTTGAATACCTTGATGGGTGTAGTTTCTTAGATGGGGTCACTTTTTTGGAGTTTCTACTCTAGGGGTGCATCAGGGGGCTTCAAATGGGACATGGTGTCAAAAAAACTAGTCCAGCAAAACCTGCCTTCCAAAAACCGTATGGCATTCCTTTCCTTCTGTGCCCTGCCGTGTGCCCGTACAGTGGTTTACGACCACATATGGGGTGTTTCTGTAAACTACAGAATCAGGGCCATAAATATTGAGTTTGGTTTGGCTGTTAAACCTTACTTTGTAACCGGAAAAAAAATATTAAAATGGAAAATCTGCCAAAAAAGTGAAATTTTGAAATTGTATCTCTATATTCGATTAATTCTTTTGGAACACCTAAAGGGTTAACAAAGTTTGTAAAATAAGTTTTGAATACCTTGAGGGGTGTAGTTTATAGAATGGGGTCATTTTTGGGTGGTTTCTATTATGTAAGCGTCGCAAAGTGACTTCAGACCTGAACTGGTCCCTAAAAATTGGGTTTTTTGAAAATTTCGGAAAAATTTCAAGATTTGCTTCTAAACTTCTAAGCCTTGTAACATCCCCAAAAAATAAAATATCATTCCCAAAATGATCCAAACATGAGGTAGACATATGGGGAATGTAAAGTAATAAACATTTTTGGAGGTATTACTATGTATTATAGAAGTAGAGAAATTGAAACTTAGAAATTTGCAATTTTTTACAAATGTTTGGTAATTTGGTATTATTTTACAAATAAAAAATTTTTTTTTTTTACTTCATTTTACCAGTGTCATGAAGTACAATATATGTCGAAAAAACAATCTCAGAATGGCCTGGATAAGTCAAAGCGTTTTAAAGTTATCAGCACTTAAAGTGACACTGGTCAGACTTGCAAAAAATGGCCTGGTCCTTAAGGTGAAATAGGGCTGAGTCCTTAAGGGGTTAAAAGTGGGGGGGCATGTTTAATCACTTTTAATTGAATATTGAGACATTTTATATTTGTATAGCGCAGCACAGGAGCGGCGGGCCGGAGTACAGTGACTGCATGGGCCCCGCCGCAATTGCCGGACCCCAGCTCCTCCTCCCAGTCCCTCCCCGCTCGCTCATACATCGCAGCCTGCGATGTAAAAATGTCAGCATTCGCCCCATAAGACGCAGGGGCATTTACTTCCATTTTTTAGGGGGAAAAAGTGCGTCTTATGGGGCGAAAAATACGGTAATTATTTTTAGACATATTTTTCTTATAAATTTTTCCACGCCTATATACGTGGAGAATTTACCTAATTTGGTCGTGGGAGCATATTTCAAGCCCTTGTTTAGGAGAGTTATATGTGGATCCGTTAGCTGTATTTTACTTAAATTTATTATGTTCGATGGGGCTGATGCTTGTTGTGGACGTTCCTTCCTTCTCAAGTGTCGTCCTCTACGTGTCCTCCTCTGTTTGAATATTGTTGTGTCCTGCCTCATGCCCTCGTTTCGTGATTCTGAGATTTGTAGTGTTGGGTATGATAGTGATTGTACCTCGTTGGTGTGTTCCTTACTGGGTTATGGTCTATTCTCCTTTGTCTCAAATTGCAGTCATGCTTTTGATTGGGTTCCTTTGTGTTCCTCCGTGTTGGAATTGGTGTACATGCTCTTCTCAATTTCATTTTGTGATGTGGGGGAGTATAATCTAAAAAAAGAGGTGAAGATAACGATTCGTATCTATTGGAAATGGGTATATTATATTGATCATGAGATGCCCCTCTGTCCATATTATAGGTCTCCTGTGATGTTGTTTCTTTATTCGTGATTTCTTCCCGTGTAGTGAATTTCTTGTTATTTTTATAATCAATTTACCAGTTTGCCATCTCAGAATGATAAGAATTTTCTTGTTTACTGACATCAAGCACATATGTTGAAAATGGCGAGGAATGAAAACCTAAAGGTGCTCATTTATGAACTAATATACACCGCTTTTGTGACATATATCAGTCTGAGATTTTGTTGCACGCCACTTTGTGGCAAAATCTGCGACTTTTCCCCACTCATGCCACTTTTCCAACAGATCGAGAAAAGGGTGCATGGCATGGGTGGGGAAGAGGACAGGCAGGCAGGTCAGGCAGGCCTATTTCATTCATCATTTTCTACGGCAGTTTTTGGCATAGAAAATGATTCATCTCTATGCCGGCAATAGGGCTGGTGTAGATTTAAGTATGTTGCACGGCCTGTTGGAGGATTTGTCAAAGTCATAAAGAGGTCTGTAACTCCAGATAACCTTGGCTCTTCCTCCAGGAGCACTGACAGACTTAAGACTGGCGTGGAAAATGTTGGTCTTAATAAATTATTCCTAAAGTCTATTAGAAAGCTCTAGATCTCATTTATGTAGTGATTGAAATATTTTAGGACTCATGCGCAAGACATTTTGAGGTATGCAAATCATGGATCTGCAAAATAGGGATGTGGTCCATGTGCCATCTGCATTTTTTTCTTTTTGCAGACCCAGTGACTTCAAAACGTCCAAGGTCTGTGTTTTGTGAACATATTCTATCTTTTTGCGGAACAGACATACAGTATGGATGTGGAAAGAACATGGATGATCCAAGTGCTTTCTGAAATTGTATGTCCATTCCGCAAAAAGATAGAAAATGTCCTACAGGTGGCTGTAGTCAATGGCTATGCAAAAATTCAGATACAACATGGACGGTATCCATATTTTACGGATCGGCAATTTGCTGACCTTCACAATACATAAGGTTGAGTGTACATGATGCCTAAACATATAATCAGACATCACTTTAAGATGTATTACAAAGTGGTGTATGCAATTTTATTGCTATTGACCACAACTTTCTAAAGCTGGACTTGTGCTCAGCAAGCTTACTGTCCTTTGTTGATGTAGGTTTTTCTATGTGAACCACATAAATCTCAATACCCTAACATCAAAAAGCAAACTCCTCTCTGATACAGTTTATATGCTCAGCAATTTTTCTTAAACAATAATTTTGGCAAATACTATATACTAAATACTTCAGCAATATGTAGTGTACATAAATAAAAGAGGACAATGCAGGGACAAAGCATGTTTGGTCATATAGTTACATTTCCTATCTATGCCTTAATGCTAGCGCTGAATGTCACTGACTTGGACCTTGATTGCATTTACTTTACTGTTTGTACAGACTAAATATAAATATGATTAGGCAGAAGAAAAACTTCAAACTATCCATTTCTTAGCTAAGTCAAACATGTTTAGAAAATGGAATTTAAATACCGGCCTTGTCACTGCATTCTGATTAATTATACATATTACAGACCCCTAGGATTTAGTTGAGAGCTTCCATTGTACTGTATGTCAATCAAACATTTTACTTGTAGACAACATATCATTATATATTTTATATAGATGTACATGATGTACAGTAGAGACCAATGTTACATTTCTATGAAGTCATACTTTAGAATGGAGAAAAGTTTAGGAGTATGCTTTTAAAGACCACAGGCAAAATCTTGAGAGGGTTCACACAAGCAAAATGAGTGAAAGTTTGAAAAATTCAGCAGCTTCGCCAAGTATGGACAAGAAAATTGATTCATCACAAATTAATTTGTCACAAATCTAAATAATCAGGTATACACAGGGCACTCTGCTAAAAGTAAACAGTGGCTGTAATACTGATGCACAGTAACTCTACAGCTAACACAACGGATTAACATATAAATATTGGTGCATGCACACTTATGTACATAGCAATAAATTAGACCTGCCTGTAATACCTGACGGTACAGGTAATACAATAGCTAACTGTAACGAGGGGCGGCGAACGCGTGCTTCCTTCTCAAGCACCGCCGGAGCCCTGCGCAAGAGGAGAGTCAAGAACGCAGCCTGCGTCTTCCTCTCCATGGCAGCAGGCGAGCAGCAGAGGAGCTGAGCGCCGATAATTGATGATCGGTGCTCAGCTGTGTTGGGCTGTGTACTGTGAGTCACGTGACGCTGGCCACGTCATGTGACTCACCAGCCAGGGGTATTTAAACAGGCGTCTGCCTGTGATTGGTCTTATTTCATTCACCAGCATATCGTCTGTTTGTGTTTGTTGTGTTCTGACCTTGGCTCGTATTTTGACCTCGTCTTGCTACCTCTGCATTTGACATGACCTCCCTTGGCTTTACCCCGGCGTGAGTTTGACTTGATCTTGCTTCTCCCTTTTGTATTGTAGTTCCTCCTGGCTCCTGACCTCGGCTCGTATTGACTTTGATATTTGATTAACCCCTCAGTGCCTGCCTGTCACTTTGTTTGTTCTTTTCACCTTTATTGTATTCTTACCTTTAGGGCCCTGCACATACTCAAATTAGAGACCGCCGTCAAGTTGTATTACCATCGCCTAGGGCGGAGCGTGCATGCAGGCAGGGACAGAGGTGAGGGTGGAAGCTCAGGGCAGGTGTACACTCCTCCCATACGTGACACTAACAGAATGGATTAGCTATGACTCTAGATGTGACATCACAGAGCGATGGCTACCTGTGAATTGGCTAGCTTCACGGCATTATGGGGGATCTCCTGTCTCCTCTACATTTTCACTTTGTAACACATGCAGCCACCGATTTAGGAAAAGCAATATTTTTACATGAAGCGCAAGGAAAATTCGGATTTGTTTAGAATCAAAGTTTCCTAAACTAATTCCACTTCTGGATGCTTCGCTCAACACTAGTGATTTTCTAAGAGCATTTTTATTACAATGGCTTGACGGACTAGGTAAGAGGTTTCCAAAGTGACAGATCTTATGGGCATTGCTGTATTTCCTGGTAGGCAGTAGTAGCAGCTAACAAAAATTGTCCAAGGAAAAACAACCAGTAAACCAGCGACATGGACTGCGGATGCACACTTGTTGCGCCATGGGAGCAAAGGTTAGCCCTTTTGGACTGATCACCCATGGAACAGCTACTGTGGTAAAATTACTGAAAGGTTAAAGGGGTTTCCACAGCAAGATATTCATGGTAATACATTGGGATATGCCATAAATGTACTTTTCATGTGGGCAGCTCCTCTAAACCCACTCCTATATCTAAAATTGGGCCTCACGTAAATGGAGAGCACACCATGCATATGTGCTGTAATCTCCATTCACTGCAATGGGACTTTGAAAAACAGCGAGGATGTGAAAGTGAGGATTATTAGCTATTTTTAAAAGTCTTATAGCAGTGAATGGAGAGTATGCTTCACATGTGGAGCCACCCCTCCATTCAGCACTATGAGACTTTCAAAAATAGCTGAACCAGTGCTTCGCTTTTTTTTTATGTACCATAGCAAGTAAGTGAAAAGAACAGCACATGCGTTATGTGCTTTCCATCCTCAACGGTGCGCTGTACTTGGAAAGCAATTCCCAGAAATCCAGAAATACATCCAGGCCTCTATTGAATTCCTTTATTGTACTCACCATCGCAACCTCCTCTGGCAGAGAGTTCCATAGTCTCACTGCTCTTACAGTATAGAATCCTCTTCTTGTTTGTGTACAACCTTCTTTCCTCCAGATGCAGAGGATGTCCCCTCATCACAGTCACAGTCCTGGGGATAAATAGATGATGGGATAGATCTCTGTACTGACCCCTGATATATTTATACATAGTTATTAGATCGCCCTTTAGTTGTCTTTTTTCTATAGTGAATAACCCTAATTTTGATAATCTTCCTAGGTACAATAGTCCTCTAATTTCAGTTATTACTTTAGTTGCCCTCCTCTGAAACCTCTCCAGCTCTGCTATGTCTGCCTTGTTCACAGGAGCCCAGAACTGTACACAATACTCCATGTGTGGTCTGACTAGAGATTTGTAAAGTGTCAGGATTACCGTATGTACTCTTAACGTACATCTATGCCCCTTAAATTTTAATGAAGAAAATAAAGCATATTGGAATTTTATTCGCTGGATCCATCTCCTGTTTTGCCATTTCGTTGAGAGTCTAGACTAACTCTGGATCCGAGCTGAATTTGATTATATCCTTTCCACCTGAAAGAGCTAGACATTCATACAATTGAAAGGTAATACAGCAAGCAATTGGTCACAATGTCGTTGATCGGCGACCATGCTGAACCCAGTCATTCAACCCTTCAGATGCTGCATTCAATAGCGATTGCAGCATCTTTGAGGTTAGGCAGAGGGATGCTTTCTGATTGTAGCCCCCACAGTGAAATCACGGAGCTCCAATCAGTTACCATAATAGGATGAACCTGCTGGAGGTTCAATGCCTAAACTGGTAAGCTGCCTGGTAATCTGGCTCTGCAGGTAGAACAGCAGAATCTTATTCACCCCTAATAGATGCATCCCAAGATCCAGGTTCTAGCACCTCTAAAGGGACTTAACATCATTGTTTTACAAAAAACAAGTTTAAATCACCTCCCTTTCCTATTTTTACATATACAAATATATAAACAAAAAAGAATAAACATACCAAGTATTATTGCATCCGAAAATGTCTTTAACTATAAAAAATATTACAAACAATTTTCTGCACTGTGAATGCCCATTACAAGAGATGATGTGAATTAAAAAAAAAAATTTGATTTGATCTGAATTTATTTGTGGTAGAATCAAGTTAATAAAACAGCTATTTCCTGGTTGCAGAGAGCCTTTGTAGGAGTGTAGAACACTGTGCTTGCATTAACACGCATAGGCAGTCTGCTGTGGTACTGAAACATTATTGTGAGTCAGTATGACATGCAGATGACAGACGTCGCTCTTAGAATCACTGCACACTGTTTTGGGCAGTTACAGGGCCAAAACTGACCAAATAATCAAGTGTGAACTCAGCCTTACAGGTCAAAGTTAGAGTCAAGATGTAGCACAACTCCATTTACATGAATCAGCAGATGATTCCTCATAGATGTCTACAGAACCTGTTCTATTAAACAATTATACAAGTAGAGCCCCCCCCCAACAGAGTGGAGAGGGTGTCATCAGTAAGTTTGTGCTGACATCACGATTATTTTGCCCTTCCTCTGATCCGTCAGAACAATAACCCCCCCAAAAAACAGATCTTGTCTGTGGAGCATCTGCCTTCACTCGGTCAGCATTTGGTCAGTAATCCCTCAGTATTGCTAATGCCCAAAAAAACAGGAGTGTATCCAAAACAGAGATGACACATGAATGGAATATTTCCATGTCTTCTGTGTTTTGTATCCACTCCTGCTTTTTGCTACCAAATAATAAGCCAAATCTAATGCAAAATAAGGACCATGTCATGCAGGCCTTACAGCTGTTACATAGACAGAATCCATTGTGCGTCTCATTTTTCCTTCCTTCTGACAGATCAGAAGAAGGGTAAAATAAATAATGTCAGCCAGCCCGAAAAGGCAAAATAGTGGCCCAGTCATGAAGTGGGGAGAAATGGGAACAGCATGAGAAGTCCACAGAGTAGCCCTATGACATAGTGGTGAGGTGGAAGCATCATGAGGAGACTACAGAGTGGCCCAATGACAGTGTGGAGGTGTCATCAGCAGCATCAGGAGGCCATAGAGTGGTACAATGACAGTGTGTGAAGGTAGCGGCAGCAGCAGCATCAGGAGGAGGCCACAGGGTAGCACAATGACAGTGTGGAGGTGGTAGCAGCATCAGGAGTAGGCCACAGGTGGCCACAATGACAGTCTGGAGGTGGAAGCAGCATCAGGAGGAGGTCACAGAGTGGCACAATGACAGAGCGTGGAGGTGGCGGCAGCATCAGGAGACCACATAGTGACCCGGTAAAGGAGTGGGGAGGTGGGTGGCAATACCAGTACCAGCTGAAGATGGTGGGTGAAAGAAGGAGCACTTGGCATCAGATGTGTGGCATCAGTTGGGTGGCAGCATCAGAATAGTAGCTGAGGCATGTAGCCAGAAGAAACCAGTCTCTGGATTGCAGGATAAAACTTACCAGGAAAGGTTAAAGGACCTTAACATGTATAGCTTGGAAGAAAGAAGAGACAGAGGGGATATGATAGAAACTTTTAAATACATAAAGGGAATCAACTCGGTAAAGGAGGAGAGCATATTTAAAAGAAGAAAAACTACCACAAGAGGACACAGTTTTAAATTAGAGGGGCAAAGGTTTAAAAGTAATATAAGGAAGTATTACTTTACTGAGAGAGTAGTGGATGCATGGAATAGCCTTCCTGCAGAAGTGGTAGCTGCAAATACAGTGAAGGGGTTTAAGCGTGCATGGATAGGCATATAGCTATCCTTCATATAAGATAGGGCCAGGGGCTATCCATAGTATTCAGATATATTGGGCAGACTAGATGGGCCAAATGGTTCTTATCTGCCGACACATTCTATGTTTCTATGTTGTCAAAATGTTGATGTGGCACATGGAGGATCTAGTCTGATGCATCAGGCATTGGTGGGTGGAAATCCTGGCTGATTCACGCCTGATTCATCTTGACAAAGGTCAGTTTCTCCACATTTTCCTGGAAAGGCGAGTTCTTCTTGTGGTAACTATGGCCTTCACCACAATAAACAACCACTCTGATACCACACTACTGGCCAGACAGGACAGATTTTCTATGGCAAACTCTGCCAGATGCGGCCACAAATCCAGTTTGGCTGCCCAGTAGTCCAGAAGATCCTTAATGTGGGGTGGTAGGGTGCTGTCCAAGTATGCCACCACCTGCTGGTTCAGGTCCTGCTCCAGGTCTAGCTGCTGCGGCTGATGAGTAGTTTCTAAACTAGGCGGGTGAAGAAAGCTGCTCATCAGCGACTCTAGACTAAAGTATCTGCTGATGGAGCTGGAACTTCTCCTCTCCCACCCTTTCACAGCATCCATGGCAGAGGAACGTGAGTGCAGAGGGCCCCCCTCTTCAGACTTGCGAGAGGATGGACGATGGCACAGATAGGCACCGGCCAACTGACTACATAGGATGTCTCTATAGTAGTTCAGTTAATCCTCCCTCTCAGCAGGTGTAAAAAAGGCCCCCATTTTGGATTGGTAGCGAGGGTCTAACATGGTAGAGAGCCAGTAGTCATCTCTCTGCCGAATAGTGACAATTTGGCTGTTAATACGCAAGCAAGCGAGCATGCATTTGCGCAAGTGACTCGGAGGGACTCACTGTCTCCATCTCAACTGCATACTGCCACGGTGTGTCTGGGTCCTCTGCCTCGTTTTTCTCATTACCCTGTAGCTCATGTGGCTGCTCCTGATCCTCCTCTACTGTCACTTATATAGAAAAACCACCAATTTTGCTGTTATGGAATATAATGGACACTTGTTTGTCCCTTACAAATGGTGTCTGTCCGAGAGACAACCCCAGTATGCATTCTATGATTGAAACTATTTGCAGCAAAAACTTGAAACTGTCAGGAATTCCTCTAAGTCTATCATACATATACCTTAAACTTATTTCCTGTTTACATTCCTTCTTGCAAAAAGACCAATCATGTGAGCCCACTCCTCCCACTTATATGGAGGGTATATAATGTGAAGCCCCCACTTTATAAATTAGATTTATGCTTTGACCTTATCTAGAGTGTCAGTGTTATTTCTCTCGCAGTGCATGCACGTATATATCTATCTAATTTGGAGCAGTGTATCAACCTACCTGACCATTGATCAGAACCAGAACATTGCTACACATTGCTTGTGCTCCAATGTCCTCCTCCGCCTCCAGTTCAGTTCAGGCCCCACAGGGCCCATGTGGCCATGTAATCTAGGCGCCACGTCTCCAGTTCCCTGACTAGGCAAATTTACCAGCATCTGTTACAGGACATGAAGCAGTGGAATGACGTTGTTCATCCCGTAGTCGTGGTGACTGACAAATAACATAGCCTCCTAAAAGGGCCTGAGAAAATGGCAGGTGTAACGCATGAGCTGCCACTGGCTGACATCGAAGTTACACAGGGAAGAACTCCTGTCCGCTTGGATCATCAAGAAATCGTTTATGGCCTTTCTCTGTTCGTATAGTCAGTTCAACATATAGAGGGTGGAATTCCAACGGGTGGAAACGTTGCATATCAGCCTATGTTGGTGGTTGCCGTTGAGCCGCTGCAGCTCAAGGAGGGTGTGCTTTGCGGTGTATGAGTGGCTGAAGTGCATGCAAAGTTTCCTGGCCATTTTTAGGATGTCTTGCCGATGGGTGGAAGACTTCAGGAACTGCTTGACAACCAGATTGAACATGTGTGCCATGCAGTACGCATGGCTCAGCCCTCCTTGATGCAGCGCCAACACCATGTTATTCCTGTTGTCGGTCACCATGGTTCCAATTTTGAGTTGCAGCGGAGAAAGCCAGGATTACATTTCTTGATGAAGGACACGGAGCAGTTCCTCCACTGTGTGACTCTGTTCGCCCAGGAAAAGGAGGTGCAGAATAGTGTAACACTGCCTTGCCCTGCACATGTGGTATGCTGGAGAGGCACCGTGATTTGTCTCTGCAGTGGAGGATGAGGACACAGCGTGAGATCGTGGAGGCAGAAGCTGCGTCACCTGGCCAAGTTGCTGGTGTGGCTGTGCAGGAACCACATTCACCCAGTGGGCTGTAAAGGACATGTATTGTTCCTGACCTTAGTTACATCTCCACACGTCTGCGCTGCTGTGCACTTTGTCAGACACCGACAGGCTCAAAGACTGGCCCACCTTCTGTGTGCAGGGCTGGTACTGCCTATTTGGCAAAGAAATTACAGCTTGGAACTCCCTACCTTGGCTCGGCACAAGCCATCAGTTCTCTGAAAGGTGCAGAGTCCACCACTTGTAAAGGGAGGGACTGCAGCACCAGCAACTTGGACAAAAGCACATTCAGCTTCTGCGCAGTTGGATGAGTGCACGCATACTGTTGTCTCTTGGCAATCGCTCAGGTGATCGATGGCTGACGTAATGACTGATAAAAAGTTGGAGGAGGATCAGAAGCATCAGGACAAGCAGATGACGGGAAGGACAGACAGCTCTCTTCAGATGAGGTGGTGGAGCCTTGACTGCCTGAAATCAGGTGCGTGCCACTGGGTGAAGCAGGCTGGACAACCACATCAGAGCCATGGTTCTCCGAGGCCACTTTATGGTGATGCTGCATATGTTGACACAGGGCCGTTGACACAGGGGTTTCCACTGCTGGAGGGTGTCCTTTTCCCGATCGTTGAGGAGTCAGCTCAGCATCCAGTAGTGATCCAAGTGTGAGTGCTAGTGTGATAGCTGTATATTTGTTACCCCCAATAAGAGACTGGCATGACCCTAAATGGCATGACCCTAAATTGGTACAAGCTAAACGGGGTGACAAAAGCCGACTTGGGGATATCCTCCTCAGCCAGGGGAATCTGCCAGTACCCCTTACAGAGGTCAATGGTGGTCAGATATTGTCCCCTGGCAATGTGATCCAATGTTATGCAAGCGTGTAACGGATCACCTTCTGTTAGTGGACGCTTCCTAGCTTGCGCCGAGGACCACAAGCACTGCACTGGACACCACAAGCACCGCAGACTCCACAACCGCCGTAGCTTAGCTGGAGCCGCGCTGTCTTCCTTCCACCCTGAATGAACCTCCAGCATTCAGGACCGTGTGGGAAAGATCTCTCCTCCAGGGAATATGCAGAGCATAGCAATCCCCAGCGTGATACAGCAATTCCCTCCAATAACGAGACAAGGCTGCGTTTTGAAGGGTTAAAAAACATGAACTGAACTGACCTGTTTATTGAGGGCTACCCACCCGTATTTATGCAGGTCCCCACAATGCATCATGGTTTCCTCCTCTCTGCCCTGGAGACACCCGAAGGCAATTCAATTATCTCTCAGGACAAAGGGAAATCACCAATACACATGTGGGAACAACAGGGCAGGAATCACCACCCAAATACACAAAATCCTCCCTTCTGTCTGGGATATAATTATGGATTAACATAACTATCACAGACAGTAAAAATACAGTTTTTAAACATACACTGTAACTTTAAAACCATACATTCCATCTCCATAAAAAAATACATATTTAAACTCAGCATACATCAAACATAAACACTTCCAAAAATCACACAAATCCCTCCAGCGGATCAAAAGTTAAGTGGAAGTCCTTTATGACCGACCGCAAGCACAATTTCCTGCCCAAAACAGTTCCATAGATTCTTTAGTATACACCGCTGACCGCGTTCGGTCCTATTAACAGTCCAGACATGCGGCATAGTTCTGTTACTGAAGGGTAATATGTCCCGGGGCCATAGTCGTAGGGCAGGAGGCTAGCCATAAGTTTTCTATAATGCCCAGTGGCAAATGGCAGTTTGTCACAAAGCGGGTGTGGACCCACTGCGCCACTGACTGGGTATACTCCGGAGGGGCGTAAATAAGCAGCTACCTAGTATTCACTAGAGCCCCTGATGGTGGGGATAGGCTTGGGCCGTAGGGTAGCTGCCAGGTGCCACTCCAGAGTAGTCCCCAAGTCAGTGGCAGCTGACCAGGGGGGCAGAGTGCTCGGTGCAAGCACCAAGGGTAAGCACAAGGCCTGGAGGTACGGGTCAGGACAGGCGGCAATTAAGCGAAGTCAGCAAACAAGATCCGAGGTCAGGGGCAGGCGGCAAACAGGCAAAGTCCATGAATGAAGTCCGAGGTCAGAGGCAGGCGGCAGAAAGCAAAGTCCAGGAGTACAATAGCAGGATTCGGTACACAGGAAGGCAGACAAGATAAACACCTTTGCACAGGGGCTAGACACTGAGGTTGCTCAGGCAACTTCCTGTAGTAGGAAGTGCCTTTAAATACCTGCTGCAATCCAGCCATAGGCTGCTGAGACAGAGGGCGTGAATGTGTTGCCTCTTAGGTGAAGAGAGACACACCCATGCAAGCTTCAACACTAATGCAAGTCTCCAGCAGGAAGGAAACTCTGGCATGGAACATATGTAGCAGAGTTA
The DNA here is from genome assembly GCF_905171765.1 of Bufo bufo. NCBI lineage: Eukaryota > Metazoa > Chordata > Amphibia > Anura > Bufonidae > Bufo > Bufo bufo. The sequence goes on from NC_053389.1 coordinate 324,844,914, forward strand.
AGTTAGTCGCTGCCCGTGTTTGTCAGCTGGGCGGCAGGAGGGAAAAGAGGGAGCCCGGCGCCCGTGCCTGCTGATAGAGGCAGCGGCGCTGGCACAGGCCGCTGGGCTAACATCCAATAAGTCATCCACTCGGGGCATGGGGTAGCCATCTGTCATGGTCTTGTCATTTAGCCGCCGATAGTCCACGCAGAACCGGGTAGTCCCATCCTTCTTTGGTACCAGGACTACTGGGGATGCCCAGGGACTATCGGAGGGCTCAATGACTCTTAGAAACAAGCTGAAGAAGGAAAAACACTCAGCGGCACTCACCAGTGTGTTGCTTCAATGAGGTACTTTATTCCATAAATACATGGATCTGGCAGGGGGCAGACAAATCTTCAATCACGCATGAAACAGCGACGGCCGTTTCGCACTACATGCGCTTCGTCGGGCTGTGCATCAGCGTGTATATTTGCGCTACCCTTTTAAGCATCGGCACTGCGTGTTGTCATGGCAATAGACAACAATGCTGCGCCTGCATAGAAGGTTAGTAAAAGACATATAACGTAATATATAAAGCCATCAGCAGAAGTTACATACATTTCAATACAAAGCGATAGTATTGCATATAACATCAGTAGTTTATCCTTAATCGTATGGCTTCTTCTAAAGGACATAAGTGGCTTGTGTTCAGTAAGTTCGCTTAGGGTTGCATCCCTCCTCAAAATGTCCCAATTCTTAAAAATTACTGAACAAATACGTTCCTTCATGGGGCTATATTTGAAGGAGAATGCAAACCTGGCACGTCCATTTTTGTCCTTCATCTGTTTGCTCCTATTGCCACTCTTAGTGAGCAGATCGTACTGAGAGAAACCCTCCTCTACTTTCTTCATATCCTTATTTAACAACTCTTCTGGATAACACCTCTCTATCAATCGCTGTTTTAACTCTAATGCTTGTCTATGGTAACCATCATCCCTGCTATTTATTCTCCTCAATCTGATAAATTGGCCGTATGTTACTGCTTTTTTCACGCTTCGTGGATGAAAGCTGTCGTGGTGGAGCAAGGAGTTGGTGGCCGTGGGCTTACGAAAGCCCTCCGTGACCAACCCATCGCCCTCCACAACGACAGCCACATCCAGAAACTTCAATTGTGCACCTCCAAAATTGAGGGTGAATGTCATTCCCATGTCATTTGCATTCAAATATTTCACAAATTCACTACATTCAACCTCCGTACCTTCCCATACTATGAATACATCATCCACGAAACGTAAATATGTTTTCAACTGGGGTAAAAACGGGTTCATAGTAGAATAAACAAATCTGTCCTCTAATCTGGCAAGATACATGTTTGCAAATGTACAGGAGACGGGGGTCCCCATAGTCGTACCCAACTTTTGCCTATACCACTCATTTCCAAACTGGAACACGTTGTTAGTTAGAATAAATTCAAGTGCTTCACCAATGAAATCACAAAAAATGTGGCTCTTTCCCAAATTAGTTACGATGTCCAGGACCGCCTCCACACCCGCACCATGTGGGATGCGGGTGTAGAGGCTTTCCACATCGAGAGATACCAACTGGTACCCATCCTGCCAATGCAGTTCTTTCAAAGCCAACAGGAAATCATTGGTGTCCCTGAGATACGCAGGGGCACTTACCAAAGCCGGTCTCAAGAGCCAGTCAACATATTTCGACAGGGCCTCTATCACCGACCAAATCCCCGCCACGAGAGGTCGTCCCGGGGGGTGGCTCAGAAACTTATGGATCTTGGGAAGGAAATACCCTGATGGTCTGGCTGGAAACGAGGGAATCAATTTATCTAGCATGTTCTTAGGAAGAAAGCTTGCCTCCACATATTTAGTAATGAGGCACCTAAGTTGTTGTTGGGTATTGGGTATGGGGTCCCCCCGTTCCTTCTCATATATGCGTGTGTCCCCCCAGTTGTCTGAGGGCTTCACTTATATAATATTCTCTAGACATAATGTGGCAGTTGTTCACTATGTAAACATAATTCCCCAAAAAAGTGTATTGAATTTGCGGGCATCCAATATAGAATCAGAACTTTTATCAACTGCAGAAGCACATATGTAGTGTACCTACTGCTCTGCAGCTGCGGTAGATTCTATATTGGAAAGACGATCAGGTGCATGTTTGAACGAGTGAGAGAGCACTTCAACTCCATAAGGACAGGAAAGGGTTGCCCTAGGTTGATAGACCATATGAGGAGTGTGCACGCAGGTAATATGGATTGTATCTCTTTCACTGGGCTAGAGATTGTGTCCGCCTCCCTGAAGGGGGGGGGATAGACACCGCCTCCTCCGGCAGAGGGAAGCGAGGTGGATCCTGTGCACTCAAGCATTAGGTGAGCTTGGATTGAATGACAGAAATGACTTAAGCTCATTCTTATAGATTGATGTTATATGCAATACTATCGCTTTGTATTGAAATGTATGTAACTTCTGCTGATGTCTTTATATATTACGTTATATGTATTTTGTTGTGCCTTTTCATAGGTAAATGCATTGATATCCAATTCATTATTGTCAAAATGGATGTTCATTGCCTTTAAGAGCCATGCTTGACTATAGTTGCAATTTTGTATGTCTTGAGTAGGCCAAATTAAGGTCACACAAAGGTTTATACACTGCGTGCAGAATTATTAGGCAAATGAGTATTTTGACCACATCATCCTCTTTATGCTGTATAGGCTCGAAAGCCTACTACCAATTAAGCATATTAGGTGATGTGCATCTCTGTAATGAGAAGGGGTGTGGTCTAATGACATCAACACCCTATATCAGGTGTGCATAATTATTAGGCAACTTCCTTTCCTTTGGCAAAATGGGTCAAAAGAAGGACTTGACAGGCTCAGAAAAGTCAAAAATAGTGAGATATCTTGCAGAGGGATGCAGCACTCTTAAAATTGCAAAGCTTCTGAAGCGTGATCATCGAACAATCAAGCGTTTCATTCAAAATAGTCAACAGGGTCGCAAGAAGCGTGTGGAAAAACCAAGGCGCAAAATAACTGCCCATGAACTGAGAAAAGTCAAGCGTGCAGCTGCCAAGATGCCACTTGCCACCAGTTTGGCCATATTTCAGAGCTGCAACATCACTGGAGTGCCCAAAAGCACAAGGTGTGCAATACTCAGAGACATGGCCAAGGTAAGAAAGGCTGAAAGACGACCACCACTGAACAAGACACACAAGCTGAAACATCAAGACTGGGCCAAGAAATATCTCAAGACTGATTTTTCTAAGGTTTTATGGACTGATGAAATGAGATTGAGTCTTGATGGGCCAGATGGATGGGCCCGTGGCTGGATTGGTAAAGGGCAGAGAGCTCCAGTCCGACTCAGACGCCAGCAAGGTGGAGGTGGAGTACTGGTTTGGGCTGGTATCATCAAAGATGAGCTTGTGGGGCCTTTTCGGGTTGAGGATGGAGTCAAGCTCAACTCCCAGTCCTACTGCCAGTTTCTGGAAGACACCTTCTTCAAGCAGTGGTACAGGAAGAAGTCTGCATCCTTCAAGAAAAACATGATTTTCATGCAGGACAATGCTCCATCACACGCTTCCAAGTACTCCACAGCGTGGCTGGCAAGAAAGGGTATAAAAGAAGAAAATCTAATGACATGGCCTCCTTGTTCACCTGATCTGAACCCCATTGAGAACCTGTGGTCCATCATCAAATGTGAGATTTACAAGGAGGGAAAACAGTACACCTCTCTGAACAGTGTCTGGGAGGCTGTGGTTGCTGCTGCACGCAATGTTGATGGTGAACAGATCAAAACACTGACAGAATCCATGGATGGCAGGCTTTTGAGTGTCCATGCATAGAAAGGTGGCTATATTGGTCACTGATTTGTTTTTGTTTTGTTTTTGAATGTCAGAAATGTATATTTGTGAATGTTGAGATGTTATATTGGTTTCACTGGTAAAATAAATAATTGAAATGGGTATATATTTGTTTTTTGTTAAGTTGCCTAATAATTATGCACAGTAATAGTTACCTGCACACACAGATATCCCCCTAAAATAGCAAAAACTAAAAACAAACTAAAAACTACTTCCAAAAATATTCAGCTTTGATATTAATGAGTTTTTTGGGTTCATTGAGAACATGGTTGTTGTTCAATAATAAAATGAATCCTCAAAAATACAACTTGCCTAATAATTCTGCACTCCCTGTACTCTTCAGTGTTATCCTTCCCATGAATGTACCAGTCTGAGAAGAAGCCTCCTTGTTTACTTACTTAAATTTATGACGGGCGATAAAGATAAGCTCTGTGCAGCTGGTGATAATTACCTATACAATTAGGCATTTATTAATGAAGCAAAATATATAATATGTATGTATTCATTTAATGAGCCTTAGTTAGTCCTTTGCATAAAACAATCAGTAGGACATATATATATATATATATTTGTTTATATTATATTGTTGTATGTTACGAAGACAACATATATCCAGTATATTGTATATATTTCTCATTAGAAGAGTGTCTGTGAAGATGTGTATTTTGTAACAATTAATCACATCTTTGGTATGACAGAGGAGGTACTGTTATCTCTGTGAGAAAACAAGCCATTTACGATCCATAAATTAAGTGTGAGAAACATTCAAAAGAGACTCCTAGAGGTCTGTCTCTAATTGCTACAAGTGTCAGAATTAATCCCTATGGCTTTGAATTAAAGCTTCTAAAGGTCAAAATGTATATTCAGACTTACATAAGTTAACCCTTTATACTATGAGACAGATAGCTTATACAGCAGTGCCACCTATGTGTCAGTAGGTGACATTACAACAGTAGCAAAAGTGCATTCTGGGTAGGGTTATGATGTCACAATTTTTATCAATGGTCACGCCCATCCGACAATGATTGGAAAGTTCCAAACTAGGAAGGTGTGTCTAACTGATAAGTTTGGGATCATAAGCCATACACAGGAGGCAGGGGAGGAGAAAGAAAGAGAATGAAGGAGAGGAGAAGTTGAGGTCTATCAAGATGAAAGCCATGGTGAGATGTGCTATGATGGACCACCCAGCTTTTCTAGGAGCAGAAGTGAGATTCCTACTAGGACTTGGTAAGAGACACAGAAAATGATATTTCATTTTATTAAGACTAATTTGATAGTGTGGGTTAAATTATACCATCTAGATTAGCAAATAAATAAATGATTAAATAAATTGATCATCTCCATATTGAGATGTAGTCTTAGGATATTGTGAGGCTTCATTCTACCTGCAGAAGAATCTAGACTCATAATCTAACAAAGCATTAAATATTTGCTTATATATATATATATATATATTTATTGATAGAACATTCTTCACCAAGCTAAGTGATGGATTCCCACAGGAAGGACTTATTTCAAGGGGTGGAAGGATACAGTTATCTCTTCTAAGTTATATCCTTGAATGGATTTGCCCATGGCTGAAGTCTTGTGATGTGTAGTTGGTTAGGGGGGGAAGAATGTATTTAGCATTCTATAATGATGTCTAGGATTAGACATGCCCATCCTGATATCATGAGGTTTTCTCTGAACAGAAGTAATGTATGTAACTTATGTTCCTATTTTGATATCCTAGCCTAATAATAGCTTGGTTATAATGTGACACATGTATTGTTAAGCTTGTAATGCTTTATATTAACGCTATATATATTCATTTGCATGTATCTTTGTGTTTATTTACTTATATATGTTTATAATCTTGTAACCAATAAATCTGCATATTTTTATAATACCTGTGTATTATTGTATAATGTAGAACTACATTTTATCATTAACATCATCTCACGTCAAAAAGAACTTATTTATCTGAGGAAATAGTCGGACTCAGATGTGAATTGTATCAATTAGGTTGTCTACAATTCACCAGGTCATGATTTTAAGAATTTATGACAAATTTAATAAACAAATTTTTTTTTAGGGTTAATTATTTTTATGACCATAATTAATAATTCTTAATTGAATTATTACCCACCGACAATTTTACCAACCTTCTATGCAGGTGCAGCATTGTTGTCTATTGCCATGACAACACGCAGCACCGATGCTTAAAAGGGCAGCGCAAATGTAAGCGCTGACGCACAGCCCGACGAAGCGCATGTAGCGTGAAACGGCCGTCGTTGTTTTTTGTGGGATTGAAGATTTGTCTGCCCCCTGCCAGATCCATGTATTTATGGAATAAAGTACCTCATTGAAGCAACACACTGGTGAGTGCCGCTGAGTGTTTTTCCTTCTTCAGCGTGTTTATATGTGCCTCTATCTACTATTATCAGCTGCGCACCACCGTCAGTGTGTGTATCAAGACCAGTGGAGATAATCGCGTGCAGATTGTGTGGCTGTGCCGCCCCTTTCTACGTTTATTGGTCAATGACTCTTAGCCTCAACATTTCCTGTATCTCCTCCCTCATGCCGGTTCTGACGGCGTCTGGTATCCGGTATGGGGGTTGCCTAATCGGCACCTGGCCTAGGGTTTCTACCGTATGAGTAGCTAGTGTAGTGAACCCTGGTTCTTGTGAGAACGTGTGACTCTTACTGGCTATTAAGCAGTTTATCTACTCCCTCTCGGTGGCCATCACTCGGTCCCCTAGTTTTATCTGACTAAGGGGATTGGTCTGGGGCTGTCTACTCAAGAGGTCAGGTAACGGTATGCTGTCTGGATCGTCAGTGGCTGGGGCTCAGACGGCAGCTATGTCCTCGGGTATTTCTTGATATGCTTTGAGCATATTAATGTGGTATGCTTTACGTACCCTCTCATCTTTATCGCTGGCGATTACATATGTGGTATCGCAAAGTTGGTCTACCACCGTGTAAGGGCCCTGCCAGGCTGCTTGCAATTTATCATGTTTGGTCGGTTTCAACACTAGGACTTTCTGTCCTACTTGGAACGTCCTTTGGCGAGCACCCCGATCGTACCATACCCATTTTCCTTAACCATCCGTGCCAGCTGTTCCATGCGGTCCCGGAGCTGCACCACATATGACACAATGGGGGTTCCTTATTGTTTGGTGGTTCCCTCCCAGTGCTCCCTGATAAGGTCCAGGGGGCCTCGCACCCTTCGCCCTTACAGTAGCTCAAAAGGGGAGAACCCCATGGATTCCTGCGGCACCTCTCTGTACGCAAACAGGAGGTGAGTCAGGAACCTTTCCCATTCACGGTATTCGTCTGTGAACGTTTTCAACATTTGTTTGAGGGTACCGTTAAAGCGCTCACAGAGGCTGTTGGTCTGGGGGTGGTACGGGGAGCTAAGTTGTGACTTAGTTTGGCAGACTTTCCACAATTGGTTAATCAGTTCAGCAGTGAACTGGCTCCCTGGGAATCTCCCTAGGGAAACCCACCCTAGTGAATATCCTGACTAAGGCATTGGCAACGGTGTCTGCCTGAATATTGGATAAGGCAACGGCTTCGGGATAGTGGGTGGCATAGTCCACCATGGTAAGCATAAATCGTTTACCGGATGGACTAGGCCGTTTGAGGGGCCCTATCAGGTCGACTGCTATCCGGCTGAAAAGCTCTTCTATGATGGGCATGGATTGCAGCTTCGCCTTGGGGTGATCCCCCCTTTTTCCAACCTGCTGGCAAACATCGCCGGTCCGGCAATAATGTTGCACATCTGTGGAGACACACAGCCAAAAGAAGTGCTGGGTTACTCGGTAAGAGGTGCGAGTCATTCCCAAACGTCCTGCTAAGGGAATGTCATGTCCTATTCGAAGAAGCTCCCGTCGGTACTTTCTTGGAACTACCAACTGACGCCTCTGGGAAGGGGGTCCCCCAGGGTGATGGATTTTAGACACCCGGTATAGCTTGTCTAGTTCCCATACATATTTTTCCCCTTCTGAACCTGGCTGACCTGTCTCCGCCCTAAGGCGGGAGGGGTCAGCCCTAGTCTCCCTACCAAATTCTTCTGGGGTATCCCAGGCTAGGGTCGGCATGGCTAATGTCTTAGTCAAGGAGTCAGTATGTCTTACCTGGGTCTCCCCGATTGGTAGGTTGTTCTCTGCAGTGCGAGTTTGAGAACGGGTGGTGACTGGATGAACGGTAGGAGCATAGGCTGAGGTGAGAGGCCCATGGTCGTTGCCCAGCAATACTTCGGCTGAGAGGTTGTCCATTATTCCCACTTGTACAATACCAGATCCAGCTCCCCAGTTTAGATGAACCCAGGCAGTGGGGAGACGATAAATAGCTCCTCCAGCGACTCAGACAGCGACAGTCTTCCCAATGCGATCATTGTTGTGGATCAAGTGTCGTTGTTTGAGAGTCAGGGTGGCCCCAAAATATTGCAGGCCCTGCGCTGATTGCCCATTGACCTCTTGGCGGTGCTGTTGTCTGTTGTCGTAAGCGGCGGCTTGGATGGGGTCAGCCTCGTATAGGACCCCTAAGTATTCCTCTACCTCGGCTTCAGCTTCCACACAATGGACAGCTGGTGTAGGTTGGGGCCGGTCGGAGGGTCGTTCCCAGTTGGACCTGGGGGGTTCCAGGGGGCAGTTGCTCCTGATGTGTCCCCGCTGTTAGTAAGTAGTAGAATGGAGAACCGCACTCAATTCAGTAGACTCTGGTACCAATCAAGGGCTGAGAACAGTCAATGTACATGTAGCGAAAATTGAGGCACACAGATTTAAAGTGTTGCAATCAAACTTTTTATTTTTAAGTTTTGCATTAGTTTCATCCAATAGCCCAATATTTATCCTTGGTACAAACAGAGTATTTCGACCAGACGTTTCGGTCATTTCAGACCTTCATCAGTGGTCAAATTTTTTTTATCTGTAACAATATATAGTACAACATGAGTTGTAAAAAAACAGAAATATTTTCTATTTTTTTAAATCATTTTTTGTCATATACATGTATGTAATAATCCAATTTGTTGCTGGATACATAGCTAAATTGACACATAATAGAACACTTCATGCAGAGTTGATGAGAGTCAGGATATATAGAACAGAAAGTACACTGAGGTGTTCCTGTACAGGATGTGGCCAGATAGATGTTGTCAGAAAATCCCATATAGTGTATCTCAATAGGGTATGTTAGTGACATCCATCTTGGTCGTAAGTGGAAACCATAAGTGGATTTAGTGTATGCACTTAGCGCAATTGTGTATATACTGGGTTATTGACCACATCTATCCGTGTATCCTGTACAGAGTTTGTCATATATGGGTAAGTAATAGTGTCTGGACGGGATCTGCTGGACGCATAGGAGAATATTGTCGCATTATACAGAATTTGTCATCTATGGGTAAGTAATAGCATCTGGACGGGATCTGCTGGAAACATAGGAGAATATTGTCACATTATATCAATAGATGGCTATATAGACACATATGCATCACAAGGTATTACATGTTGCGTACATTCAAGAGATTTGTGTTAAACATAGCTTATATACAAATAGCAGTACCGGAATGGTATATACTGTCTCCATGGACGGCGGCATACAACAAGGCTAAGTGAAGTTAATGGCTCTCTGTACTTTCTAAATGCATTGTACAATATATGCCAGGTATATGCTCTGAATATTATCTGAACATTATATATGTATATATACGCCGGGTACATCAGCAAAAGGACAGTGCTCTATTGGGTATAACAGGCTCAAAGCCGCATTGCATGATAGTGCCAAAAACCAAGGTTCGCTGATGTGAAAATATATAAAAGACAGACACGAAAGATATATATACATGCCAGGTATAACTACATAAATATCAAAGCAGTGTCCCCGCTGTTGGCATCCATGGCACCGTACTCGGGACTGGTTCTGCTGGAACCTGAGGTAGCGGGCCGGGGCTGGAGGGACCGGAGCACAGAACTCTGCCCTAGGAGGTGGTTTTGTAATGGTCGGCTCGGGACCAGGACGTACAGGGGTTGATTCTGGCAGTCGGGAATCCGTATAGTCATCTGCCAGGTGCGCTGCGTCCTGTAGGGTGAGTGGCCGTCGATCCATAACCCATTCCTTCAGGCCCGGTTGTAATGCTCATATGAAATGTTCGAGCAGGAACAGCTGCAAAACTCCTTCTCTTGTGGTGGCTTGGCATCCCTGTACCCAATGGGATGCGGGCCTGTATAGCATACATGCCCACTCTGCGTAGGAATCTCCTCCTTTCCGTTTGGACTCCCTAAACCATCGCCGGTATGCTTCGGGGGTTACAGTATACCGAAACAGTAGCGCTTCCTTTACCGTGGCATAATTTGTAACATCCTCGGTTGGGATGGCACAAAAAGCTTCATTGGCCTTTCCCGACAGTTTGCCTGACAAAATTGGAACCCATTCCTCGGGTGGCACCTGATGCAGTGCACATTGCCTTTCAAAGTCGGCCAAATATCCATCTATCTCCCCATCTGTCTCTTGGCATGCTTTAAATGCTGCAAATGGTACCTTTTTCCGCTTGCTGGGGGTCACAATCGGTCGTACCGTTGAGCTCTCTGGTCTTTGGGCGATCAGCACTTGTAGGTGATAGTTTTTTTTCTCTCTTGCCTCCTCTATCACTGCGTTGAGAAGTTGGGTTACAAGTTCCACAGGTGGATTCAGCCTATAGAGTGTCAGCCTCCTTTGTACAATTCTCTGGATCTCGTCCTCTTCTACGTTTGGTGGGTTGGAGTTAGCCATGGTGTTGTTTTGGTCAAATTCAACTATCAGTTCCTGTCGTGGTTGGTTGCTAGCCGAACGTCCACGGCTCTCCAGCAAATCCTTCAACTTTAGCCATTTCTGGGAACATAGGACCAATCCCACTGCTGTCACCAATGTAGCGGTTACCCCTGGAGCGTAGAGGGGTTTCCAACGCTGGAGAGTGTCCTTTTCGAGTAGTCTGCGCATCATCCAGTAGTGATCCAAGTGAAAAAGCTCTTCCAAGCACTAGTGTGATAGCTGTATATTTGTTACTCCCAATAAGAGACAAGACTCTAGATTGAGGGTGAAGAAGAACTCACTTTATTGATGGCCACAGCTCGGCCTTTTATGCAGGAACACAAACTACAGCAACCAATCAATTAACAGTAAAAGATAACGCCCTCACAAACAGGCGCTTAGTCACATAGCTTACAAGTAGACACTGTGTCTTTACCCAGACAATAGACCAGAGTTTTATCTTGTGTATTGTAATTAACCACCTCAGCTCCCCTAGCTTAAACACCCTTAATGACCAGACCACTTTTTACAATTCTGCACTACACTACTTTCACGGTTTATTGCTCGGTCATGCAACTTACCACCTAAATGAATTTTACCTCCTTTTCTTCTCACTAATAGAGCTTTCATTTGGTGGTATTTCATTGTTGCTGCCATTTTTTTTTTTTGTTATTAATCGAAATTTACTGAAATTTTTGCAAAAAAAAGAAATTTTTCTCTTTCAGTTGTAAAAATTTTCAGAAAAAAATACATTACTATATAAATTTTTCTCTAAATTTATTGTTCTACATGTCTTTGATAAAAAAAAAAAAAAAAGGTTTGGGTAAAAAAAAAGGTTTGGGTAAAAGTTATAGCGTTTACAAACTATGGTACAAAAATGTGAATTTCCGCTTTTTGAAGCAGCTCTGACTTTCTGAGCACCTGTCATGTTTCCTGAGATTCTACCAGTCTTGAGGTTAGAGTAGACTGACTGTCTAGAAGTGTGTCTACACCTATGTCCCTGATACACATAGATGTCTGCTCCATTGTTAAAAGTAGGTATCAAAGGTCCTGGCTAAAAAACATCTTTAACTTTAAACAGGGGGATGCAAAAGCAGAACCCATCAACTCTTGGCTGGGGGCGTCTGATGTCACTTGGGAAGAAGTGGATGATCGAGTCAAACATTCAAGAATTTCTGGGTTGCTGGTTAAGACACAACCGCTAGATGACACCGGGAGCTCAGGCCTCTCGCTGAGACTCCTTTTGCCACTCCCCCTTACTCTGCTGTGACCTGTGCCTGCACCAAAAACATTTAGGCCTCTGCCTTTACCCTGTGCAGGGCCTGGCACTTCTCTGTCTTACATACTGTTAGATAAAATAAATAAATAAAAATGAAATTAAAACACCCCAAAAAAGTCTGTAATTTTCTCATTTCACCACACAACGGCTAATAAGCCTTTTTTTCCCCACTAATACAAGCCAAAAATGGCTTTAGAACATATAACTGCACCGCTGAATGGCAAATATATATTTTTGCCACTAATACATGCCAAAAAGAGCTTTAGAGCTGTAATTTTCTCACTTCACCACACAACAGCAAATACTTTTTTTTCTGCCACTAATACATGCAAAAAAGTGCTTTCGAACATATAACTGCACTGCTGAACAGCAAATATTCTTTTTTTGCCACTAATACACGCCAAAAAGGGCTGTAATTTTATCACTTCACCACACAACTGAAAATACTTTTTTGTGCCACTAATATACGCCAAAAATGGATTTAGAACATATATCTGCACCGCTGAACGGCAAATAATATATATATTTTTGCCACTAATACACACCAAAAAGGGCTTTAGAACATATAATTGCACTGCTAAATGACAAATAGGCCCTTATTTTTTCCACTTATACACGCCACAAAAGGCTTTAGAACATATAACTGCACAGCTGAATGGTAAATAATATATATTTTTTGCCATTAATAGACGCCAAAAAGGGATTTAGAACATATAACTGCACTGCTGAATGGCAAATATATCTTTTTTTTGCCACTAATACAAGCCAAAAAAAGCTTTAGAACATATACTGCACCGCTGAACGGCAAATTATATATATTTTTTTGCCACTAATACACGCCAAAAAGGGTTGTAATTTTCTAACTTCACCACACAACGGCTAATAAGCCCTTTTTTCCTACTAAAACAAGCCAAAAAATGCTTTAGAACATATAACTGCACTGCAGAAGGGCAAATAAGACGTAGAAATATTCCCTTGTAATAAACTCTGTTAATGGCTGTATCAAACAGTACTTGCACCCCAATAAGGCCTAATGCACACGACCGTTGTTCGTGTCCGCATCGGAGCCGCAGTTTTTGCGGCTCGGGTGCGGACCCATTCACTTCAATGGGGCTGCAAAAGATGCTGACAGCACTCAATGTGCTGTCCGCATCCGTTGCTCCGTTCTGTGGCCCCGCAAAAAAAAATAGAACATGTCCTATTCTTGTCCATTTTGCGGACAAGAATAGGCATTGCTACAATGGGCCACCCGTTCCGTTCCGCAAATTGCGGAAGGCACACTGGCGTCTTCTGTTTTTTGCAGATCCGCAGTCTGCAGACCGAAAAAAACCGGAAAGGTCGTGTGCATGAGGCCTAACAAGAACGGTTTGCTGGAATCCGTAGTCAGTGTAGCAAGGTGTAATAGGATTGTTCCTATAACACAGGCTGTAAACTCCCTTACTGAGCCCTGTTCTGTTTCATTTTTAAATAAGTTTTAAAGTCTTTTCTACCACTGTCCCCAGTGCCTGCTGACGTCTCTCCCTGCACTAAGTACACTGGAAAATGGCTAAATCCAAAATTGCAGAGGCTATTTATAGGGCTATGACATCACAGGGCTGGCTGGCGCTGATTGGCTGCATGCATGGCATTGTGGGTTATCCCTCGTTCTCAGAGTTCTTTGCTCTGTACTTAACATGTGCAGCAGCAATTTTAGGCAAAAATTTGATTCGTTACCACGAAGCGTAAGGAAATTCGGATATGTGCGAATCAAATTTTTCCTGAAATTCGGATCGAATTCCACTTCATCAACTTCGATTCGCTCATCTCTAGCCATAATGAATAACATAAAATAAAAACACGCAATTTGTCCCCCAAAAAAGGAGAATAAGAAGTAGTGCATACCCCAAAAATGAAAATCTAAAAGGGCAGTAGTAAAATATAACTTTTAATAATAAATCTAAAAAGTCAAAATAGCCCAAATTGTAACCATGAAGCCACACTGATTAGGCAATAAGCATCACAAATTCCATGTTGGACACATATATATGGATAGGTATACTGTAATATATACACCGCTTACCCAGAAAGATGTGTAGGTAAAGGTTTTTTGTATCTGGTGGTAGCCTTGTAGGACTATATTTATGACCTATGAGCAGTAATAGCTCCTGTGGTGGCTGTATTGATTCTTTTTTTTGGATACCCCAAAAATTAGAGCAATAAATACTACAGTTCATAACAAAAAAAAAAATCCCTCATACAGGTCTGTTGAAATGTAAAATGTATAAAAATATAAAAATGGCAATGCAGACATTTTTTTATTTTTTTTCAAAGGTTTTTATTTTTGAAAATTAACCCCTTAAGGACATAGCCCTATTTCACCTTAAGGACTTGGCCATGAAGTAAAAAAAACAAAAACATTTTTATTTATAAAAAAATACCAAATTTACAAAAAATTTGTAACAAATTTCAAATTTCCAAGTTTCAATTTCTCTACTTCTATAATACATAGTAATACCTACAAAAATAGTTATTACTTTACATTCCCCATATGTCTACTTCATGTTTGGATAAATTTGGGAATGATATTTTATTTTTTGGGGGATGTTACAAGGCTTAGAAGTTTAGAAGCAAATCTTGAAATTTTTCTGAAATTTTCAAAAACCCACTTTTTAGGGACCAATTCAGGTCTGAAGTCACTTTGTGAGGCTTACATAATACAAACCACCCAAAAATGACACCATTCTAGAAACTACACCCCTCAAGGTATTCAGAACTGATTTTACAAACGTTGTTAACCCTTTAGGTGTTCCACAAGAGTTAATGGCAAATGGTGATAAAATTTCAGAATTTAGATTTTTTGGCAAATTTTCCATTTTAATCCATTTTTTCCAGTAACAAAGCAAGGATTAACAGCCAAACAAAATGCTATATTTATTGCCTCGATTCTGTAGTTTGCAGAAACACCCCATATGTGGCCGTCAACTACTGTACTGGCACACAGTAGGGCGTAGAGGGAAAGGTGCGCCGTATGGTTTTTGGAAGGCAGATTTTGCTGGACTGTTTTTTTTTACACCATGTCCCATTTGAAGCCTCCCTGATGCACCCCTATGGTAGAAACTCCATAAAAGTGACCCAATCTAAGAAACTACACCCATCAAGGTATTCAAAATAGATTTTACAAACGTTGTTAACCCTTTAGGTGTTGCACAAGATTTAATGGAAAATAGAGATACAATTTCAAAATTTCACTTTTATGGCAGATTTTCCATTTTAATATATTTTTTCCAGTTACAAAGCAAGGGTTAACAGCCAAACAAAACTCATTATTTATGGCCCTGATTCTGTAGTTTACAGAAACACCCCATATGTGGTCGTAAACTGCTCTACGGGCACACGGCAGGGCGCCGAAGGAAAGGAATGCCATACGGATTTTGGAAGGTAAATTTTGCTGGACTGTTTTTTTTTGACACCATGTCCCATTTGACGCCCCCCTGATGCACCCCTAGAGTAGAAACTCCAAAAAAGTGACCCTATTTTAGAAACTACGAGGTAGGGTGGCAGTTTTGTTGGTACTAGTTTAGGGTACATACGATTTTTGGTTGCTCTATATTACACTTTTTGTGAGGCAAGATAACAAGAAATAGCTTTTTTGGCACCGTTTATTTTTTTTTGTTATTTACAACATTCATCTGACAGGTTAGATCATGTGGTATTTTTATAGAGCAGGTTGTCACGGACGCGGCGATACCTAATATGTATACAATTTTTTTATTTATGTAAGTTTTACACAATGATTTCATTTTTGAAACAAATAAAATCATGTTTTAGTGTCTCCATAGTCTGAGAACCATAGTTTCTTCAGTTTTTGGGTGATTATTTTAGGTAGGGTCTAATTTTTTGTGGGATGAGATGATGGTTTGATTGGCACTATTTTGGGGTGCATATGACTTTTTGATCGCTTGCTATTACACTTTTTCTGACGTAAGATGACAAAAAATGCTTTTTTACACCGTTTTTATTTTTATTTTCTTACAGTGGTCATCTGAGGGATTAGGTCATGTGATTTTTATAGAGCCGGCCGATACGGACGCGGCGATACCTAATATGTATAATTTTTTTTTATTTATGTAAGTTTTACACAATGATTTCATTTTTTAGGCGATTATCTTGGGTATGGTATGATTTTTGCGGGATGAGATGACGGTTTGATTGGTACTATTTTGGCATACATGCGACTTTTTTGATCACTTTTATTAACTTTTTTGGGAAGTAAGGTGGGCAAAATTTCAATTTTCTCATAGTTATTATTTTTTTATTTTTATGGCTTTCACCATGCGGGGAAAGTAACATGACCGTTTTATAAATCAGGTCGTTACGGACGCAGCGATACCTAATATTTGTAGTGTATTTTTTATTTTATTTTTAATTCTGTGATAAATGTTTTCTTTTTTTTATCTTTACTTTTTTCACTTTTTTTGAAACTTTTTTTTGACCCAGACCCACTTGGTTCTTGAAGATCCAGTGGTCTGATGTCTGTATATTACAGTACAGTACACTATATAGTGTATTGTACTGTATTTTACTTACACTTTGTCTGAACAGATCTATGCCTTTAGCACAGATCTGTTCAGCACCATGGACTGCAGGATGCCTGAGAAGGCGTCCTGTTGCCATGGGAACCTTCCCCGTCTGCCATAACTGAGCAGATGGGGAAGGGTCAGGGACCGCAGGGATCAGAAACTGCAGAAAGCGCTGCAAACCGCAGGTCTGAATTGACCTGCGGTTTGCGGCGATCGCCGATAGGGGGGGTCACATGACCCCCCCGGCGTTGTGACAGGATGCCCGCTGAATGATTTCAGCGGGCATCCCGTTCCGATTAACCCCGCGGTGCCGCAATCGCATTTTAAAGACATGACGTACCGGTACGTCATGGGTCCTTCAGGACTCGGGAAACATGCCGTACCGGCACGTCATGCGTCCCTAAGGGGTTAATAAAGCAAAGTTTAAACTATATAAATTTGTTATTGCTGTAATCGTATTGAGTCACAGAATAAGCAAGTCATGTACCATCATTGTTAGTGCACAGGGAATGCCATAATGTCAAAACTCGAAAAACCTTGGTGCAATTGTGTGTTTTTTTTTTATTTTACCCCACAAATAATTTTTTCATGTTTCTTAATACAAGACTAGGTGGTAATTAATATTATTATTTCACAGCTCACAGTAAGGCCTCTTTCACACGGGCGTCATGTTTTTTGCCCGGATAAGATGTGGGTGCGTTGCAGGAAAATGCGCAATTTTTCCGCGCGAGTGCAAAACATTGTAATGCGTTTTGCACGCGCGTGAGAAAAATCAGCATGTTTGGTACCCAAACCCGAACTTCTTCACAGAAGTTCGGGTTTGGGTTAGGTGTTCTGTAGATTGTATTATTTTCCCTTATAACATGGTTATAAGGGAAAATAATAGCATTCTTAATACAGAATGCATAGTACAATAGCGCTGGAGGGGTTACAAAAAAAATAATAATAATTTAACTCACCTTAATCCACTTGATCGCGCAGCCCTGCTTCTCTTCTGTCTTGTTCTTTGCTGTGCACAGGAATAGGACCTTTGAGGACATCACTGTGCTCATCACATGGTCCAATCACATGGTTCTTCACCATGGTGCGGGACCATGTGATTGGATCATGTGATGTGACATCACCACAGGTCCTTTTTTTTTTTTAGCCCCTCCATCGCTATTTTACCATGCATTCTGTATTCAGAATGCTATTATTTTCCCTTATAACCATGTTATAATGAAAATAATACAGATCAGGTCCCCAGCCCGATCGTCACCTAGCAACCATGCGTGAAAATCGCACCGCATCCGCACTTGCTTGCGGATGCTTGCGATTTTCACGTGGCCTCATTCACTTCTATGGGGCCTGCGCTGTGTGAAAAACGCAGAATATAGAACCTGCTTGATTTTCACGCATGCGATGTGATGCGTGAAAATCACCGCTCGTGTGCACAGCCCCATAGAAATGAATGGGTCAGGATTCAACTCACGCATTGCACCCGCGCGGAATACTCGCCCGTGTGAGGCTACTTTCACACTAGCGTTGGGGCTCCGCTTGTGAGTTCCGTTTGAAAGGTCTCACAAGCGGCCCCGAACGCATCCGTCCAGCTACCAATGCATTCTGAGTGGATGCGGATCCGCTCAGAATGCATCAGTCTGGCAGTGTTCAGCCTCCGCTCCGCTCAGCAGGAGGACACCCGAACGCTGCTTGCAGCGTTCGGGTGTCCGCCTGGCCGTGCGGAGGCAAACGGATCCGTCCAGACTTACAATGTAAGTCAATGGGGACGGATCCGTTTGAAGTTGACACAATATGTCTCAATTTTCAAATGGATCCGTCCCCCATTGACTTTCAATGTACAGTCTGGACGGATCCGTCTGAACTATTTTCAGACTTAGAATTTTTTCTAAACTATAATGCTGACGGATCCGTTCTGAACAGATCCGAACGTCTGCATTATAGGAGAGGATCCGTCTGTGCAGACACCAGACGGATCCTCTCTGAACGGTAGTGTGAAAGTAGCCTGAAAGGGGCCTAAATGCTAGTAATAAGTTCTTGCCAGTATATTGAGCTATAGACATGTATTACTTATAATCTTTATTATTCATTATGACGAGTGATGAGCAAAGTATTAAAAAATTTGATTGGCTGCTTCGCCGAACTTTACAAACAAAAATTGCTTTGTGATGAATTACTTCATCACAAAGCACATTTCTTTGTAAGTAGTGGGTGGAATGACACGGAGAGGAGATTGTGCTGGCCCCCATCATTGTTCCCTTCAGATGCAACCCTCATAGCTCATGGCGGCATCTGACAGCAATATTACAGTGTAATATAAAAAAAATAAAAAAATCATACTTACCCTATTCCATGTGATTGCTAAGCGCCAGCTACTACAATTCAGAGGGTAGCATTTTAAATGTCAGTGAAAACACCTGAAATAATAGTCTGAAATCTGGGACAGAGCATCTCTGGATGGCAGACGGTTCAATGCTTCTTTTTTTTTTTTTTTGGGGGGGGGAGGCGTGATGTGGGAGGAGAATAGCAATTCAAGTGTACAACGAATGCTTAACAATCCTGAAAATCCAAAATATAGTGGTTCATTTTATTATTTTATTTTTTACAAAAACAGCAATATAAGAGTAGAATACATGTTTTTCAATCCAGAGGGTAGCATTTTAAATCTCTAAATGACAACACTGTAATTTTGTTTTGCAAAAATAGCAAAATATGTGTTTTTCAATTAAAAAAGTAGTGTTTTAAATCTCAATGAAAACACTGTAAATAGTAGGCCAAACTATTTTAACCCCTTAACCTCTTAAGGACATAGGGCGTACAGGTACGCCCTTGTGCCCTGGTACTTAAGGACACAGGGCGTACCTGTACGCCCTGTGTATTTTCGATCACCGCCGCGCGGCGGGCGGTGATCGGAACCCCGTGCCTGCTCAAATCATTGAGCAGGCACTTGGGGCAAATGCGCCGGGGGGTCCGGTGACCCCCGCATGTATGCGATCGCAGAAAACCGCAGGTCAATTCAGACCTGCGGTTTTCTGCGTTTCCGGGTTGTTCGGGTCTCTGAAGACCCGATAACCCGGAACAGGATGGTGATGGTGGTGTGATTTCACCCCACCAATCACCATCCAGCGATCCTGAGTGGTGATGGTGACATCACCACTCAGGATCGCTTTCCGATTGGTCTGTGGGCGGTCCGGCGCCAAATTCAAAAGAGGCAGGCGCTCCTCTCCTCCTCCTTTTGTGTTCCGGAGCCGGAGGAGAGAGGAGCTGCCTGCACTTGTGTCCACCATCGGTGCCAGCACCCCCAGGACCCGATCTGTGCCCCCAGGACCCGATCTGTGCCCCAGCACCCCCCATCAGGTACATAGGGACAGCATAGGGAAAGTTTGGTTTAGGCAGGGAAAAAAAAGGGAAAGTTAGTTTCTGAACTTTTCTTACTTTGATTGCATCACCCTAAGTTAGGGTGTCTGGGGTCCACAGCACAGCTGTGTGACCCTAGACCCCCCAGGGGTGCTGCCACTTGCCCCCCCCCCCCCCTGCCCCCCCCCCCCCCACCTTTTTTGGGGTGCATTTTTTTTTTTTTTTTTTTTTTTTTTTATGTACGCTGATTGTGGCCGGCACTTAGTGTCCGGCCACTGTTAGCACATCGCACACCCCACCGCTGATCAACTTCGGACAGTTGATCAGCGGTTTTGATTTTTTTTCCCCACATTTTTTGCCCTTTTTTTAGTTAGTTTATTTTCTTTTTTTTCTGTTAGTTTTAGGGTGAGTTCGTGAACACCCGTGCCCCCACGCACACAAAATAAAGAGTTACACACACGCACATATACACGCAGACACACACTCCCCTATGGCCCGCCGGACGTTCTCGGCCGAGGAGGCATACGCCCAGCTTGCCTCCGACTCCGAGAGTCCCAGTGAGGATGAGGATGACCCCACATTCCTGTTGTCATCCGCATCCTCCTCATCATCTAGCGATGATGATGAGCCCCCAAGGCGGCGGAGACGCCGCCAGGCGGAGCAAGGGGACCGCCATGTTAGGGACTCTGTGGCCCACACTAGTACGAGCAGCTCTGGGGCTCGTACTGGTTTCCCGGCCCACCAGTTAAATCCACCGGAGCCCCCTGCCGGTGAACTTGTCTGGTGTAGCCCAGAGCGATACGAGCCCGTGATTCCTGATTTTGTAGGCCAATCAGGAATACAGATTTCCACAGTGGGCTACACTGAATATGACTTTTTTTGTCATTTTTTCAGTGACCCACTGGTAAATCTGATGGTGGAGCAGACGAATCTGTACGCCCAACAGTTCGTCGCTCAACACCCGGGCTCCTTTTTGGCCAGGCCCGGTGGCTGGACGCCGGTCAGTGCAGCCGAAATGAGGATATTTTGGGGCCTCGTGCTGCATATGGGCCTGGTCAAAAAACCCAGTGTCAGGCTGTACTGGAGTGGGGACGTCCTATACCAGGCCCCACTTTACAGTACAGCCATGACACGCTCCCGGTTTGAGGCCATCCGGAAATGTCTGCATTATTCCGATAATGCAGCATGTCCCCCCCGAGGTGATCCTGCCCATTTCCGTCTGTATAAGATACGGCCGGTCATCGATCACTTTGGGGCCAAATTCATGGAGGCCTATGTACCTGGAAGGGAGGTCGCGGTTGATGAGTCTCTCATTGCGTTCAAGGGGAGACTCATTTTCCGCCAGTATGTGCCCTCCAAGCGGGCGAGGTATGGCGTGAAGCTATACAAAATTTGTGAGAGTACCTCAGGGTACACTTACAAATTTCGTGTGTACGAGGGGCGAGATTCCCGGATTCAACCCCCAGAATGTCCCCCCACTCTGGGTGTTACCGGGAAACTTGTGTGGGACCTTATGTACCCACTGCTGGATAAGGGTTACCACCTTTACGTGGATAACTTTTATACCAGTATCCCCTTGTTCCAGTCCCTTGCCGCCAGATCCACGTTCGCTTGTGGGACCGTGCGGAAAAATCAACGCGGCCTCCCTGCCCACCCCCTCCAGGTACCTATCCCCAGGGGTGAGACCCGTGCCCTTACCACTGGAAACCTGTTGCTGGTCAGGTATAAGGACAAGAGGGATGTCCTTATGCTGTCCACAATTCATGGTAACGGCATCACCCCTGTCCCTGTGCGAGGTACCGCGGCAACGGTCCTCAAGCCCGATTGTATCGTCGCCTACAATCGGTATATGGGAGGAGTTGATCTCTCGGATCAAGTCCTCAAGCCATATAATGCCATGCGCAAAACCCGGGCATGGTACAAAAAAGTTGCGGTCTACTTGGTGCAGGTTGCCATGTACAACTCTTTTGTACTATCCCGAAGCGCTGGCAGCACAGGGACATTCCTCCAGTTCTATGAGGCAGTCCTCAAGGCCCTGATCTTTTCGGACCGGGAAAGAGCAGGCCGGAGTACCTCGGGAACTGTAGGTGCCCGGATCGTCCCTGGCCAACACTTTCCAGGTGTGGTCCCCCATACTGGAAAGAAGGGACGAACCCAAAAAAAGTGCAGAGTGTGTCGCAGGAGGGGGATACGGAAGGACACGACTACTCAGTGCGACACGTGCCCCGATCATCCGGGCCTCTGCATTGACGGTTGCTTCAGGGAGTATCACACTTCCATGGAGTACTAAATTTATATCCCAATTTAGCACTGACATCGGATAAAAAAAAAATGGTTCTCAGACCTGAGACACCCAAAAAAACTAAAATAATTTATTAAAAGTAGACATATTAGGTATCGCCGCGTCGGTAATAATCTCCTCTATAAAACTACCCCATGACCAACCCCCCCAGATTAACACGGTCAAGAAAAAAAAAAAAAAAAAGGTGCAAAAAAAGTTTTTTTTTGTCACCTTACTCAATAAAAAGTTTAATAGCAAGCGATCAAAAAGTCATATAGCCCCCAAAATAGTGTCAATAAAACCGTCCGCTCCTCCCGCAAAAAATGAGCCCCCACATGAGATAATTGGATAAAATTTTTTTTAAAAAAAATGACCCTTAGACTTTAGAGATACCCAAAAAAAAGATTTGTATCAAAAAAGATAATATAGTCAAAAACCTAAATAATTGTAAAAAAAAGTAGACTTATTAGGTATTGCCGCGTCCGTAAGAATCTCCTCTATAAAAATATCCCATGACCTAACCCCCCAGATTAACACGGTTAAAAAAAAAAAAAAAACGGTGCCAAAACCGCTATTTTTGGCACTTTTCCATTTCAATCCGTTTTTTCCGGTAACAAAACAAGGGTTAACAACCAAACAAAACTTAATATTTATTACCCTGATACTGCAGTTTACAGAAACACCACATTTGTGGTCGTAAACTGCTGTATCAGTAAAAGGGAGGCCGCAAAAGGAAAGGACTGACATGGTTTCTGGAAGGCCGATTTTGATGGCCTTTTTTATTGACACCATGTCCCTTTTGAAGCCCCCCTGATGCACTCTAGAGTAAAAACTCCCCAAAACTGACCCCATCTAAGAAACTACACCCCTCAAGGTATTCAAAACTGATTATACAAACTTTATTAACCCTTTAGGTGTTCCTCAACAGTTAATGGCAAATGGAGATGAAATTTCAGAATTAAAATTTTTGGTAACCTTGCCTCACAAAAATGTAATATAGAGCAACCAAAAATCATATTTACCCTAAAAATAGTCCCCAAAAAAATGCCACCTTATCCCGTAGTTTCCAAAATGGGGTCACTTTTAGGGAGTTTCTACTCCAGGGGTGCATCAGAGGGGTTGAAACAGGACACGGTGTAAATAAACCGGTCCATAAAAATCAGCCCTCCAAAAACCAAACGGCGCACCTTTCACTCTACGCCCCGCTGTGTGGCCGTACATTAGTTTACGGCCACATATTGGGGGTTTCTGTAAACGGCAGAGTCAGGGCAATAAAGATACAGTCTTGTTTGGCTGTTAACCCTTGCTTTGTTAGTGGAAAAAATGGGTTAAAATGGAAAATAAGGCAAAAAAATGAAATTTTCAAATTTCATCCCCATTTGCCAATAACTCTTGTGCAACACCTAAAGGGTTAACGACGTATGTAAAATCAGTTTTGAATACCTTGAGGGGTGTAGTTTCTTAGATGGGGTCACTTTTAGGGAGTTTCTACTCTAGGGGTGCATCAGGGGGCTTCAAATGGGACATGGTGTAAATAAACCAGTCCATAAAAATCAGCCCTCCAAAAACCAAACGGCGCACCTTTCCCTCTACGCCCCGCTGTGTGGCCGTACAGTAGTTTACGGCCACATATTGGGTGTTTCTGTAAACGGCAGAGTCAGGGCAATAAAGATACAGTCTTGTTTGGCTGTTAACCCTTGCTTTGTTAGTAGAAAAAATGGGTTAAAATGGAAAATTAGACAAAAAAATGAAATTCTCAAATTTCATCCCCATTTGCGAATAACTCTTGTGCAACACCTAAAGGGTTAACGACGTATGTAAAATCAGTTTTGAATACCTTGAGGGGTGTAGTTTCTTAGATGGGGTCACTTTTAGGGAGTTTCTACTCTAGGGTTGCATCAGGGGGGCTTCAAAAGGGACATGGTGTAAATAAACCAGTCCATAAAAATCAGCCCTCCAAAAACCATACGGCGCACCTTTCCCTCTACGCCCCGCTGTGTGGCCGTACAGTAGTTTACGGCCACATATTGGGTGTTTCTGTAAACGGCAGAGTCAGGGCAATAAAGATACAGTCTTGTTTGGCTGTTAACCCTTGCTTTGTTAGTGGAAAAAATGGGTTAAAATGGAAAATTAGACAAAAAAATGAAATTCTCAAATTTCATCCCCATTTGCCAATAACTCTTGTGCAACACCTAAAGGGTTAACGACGTATGTAAAATCAGTTTTGAATACCTTGAGGGGTGTAGTTTCTTAGATGGGGTCATTTTTGGGTGGTTTCTATTATGTAAGCCTCGCAAAGTGACTTCAGACCTGAACTGGTCCCTAAAAATTTAGTTTTTGTAAATTTCTGAAAAATTTCAAGATTTGCTTCTAAACTTCTAAGCCTTATAACATCCCCAAAAAATAAAATATCATTCCCAAAACAATTCTAACATGAAGTAGACATATGGGGAATGTAAAGTCATCAGAATTTTTGAGGGTATTACTATGTATTACAGAAGTAGAGAAACTGAAACTTTGAAATTTGCTTAATTTTTCCAAATTTTTGTTAAATTAGGTATTTTTTGGGGCAAAAAAAAATAATTTTTTGACTTCATTTTACCAGTGTCATGAAGTACAATATGTGACGAAAAAACAATCTCAGAACGGCCTGGATAAGTCAAAGTGTTTTAAAGTTATCAGCACTTAAAGGGACTCTGGTCAGATTTGCAAAAAATGGCCTGGTCCTAAGGTGTAAAAAGGCTGTGTCCTTAAGGGGTTAAGGACCCTGCCATATTTCACCTTAAGGACAAGGCCATTTTTTTGCAAATCTGACATGTGTCACTTTATGTGGTGATAACTTTATAACACTTTTACTTATCCAGGCTTACTTATCCAGGCCATTCAGAGATTGTTTTCTAGTCACATATTGTACTTCATGACAGTGGTAAAATTGAGTCAAAATGATTTCATTTTTATTTATAAAGAAATACCAAATTTACCAAAAATGGATATTTCTCTACTTTTATAATACAAAGTAGTACCTCCAAAAATAGTTATTACTTTACATTTCCCATATGTCTACTATATGTTTGGATCATTTTGTGAATGCCATTTTATTTTTTGGGGACGTTAGAAGGCTTAGGGTGGTTTCACACTAGCGTTAGGGATTTCATTATGACTTTCCGTTATAACATGGTTATAACGGAAAATAACGGAATGCCCATACAAAATGCAAAACGGAAGCCTTTAAAAGGCATTCAGTTTGCTTTTAGTCATAATAGAAGTCTATTGGAAAGCATAACGGATCTGTCTGGGTCTCGTTATGCAAGACGGATAACAAAGTCCTATAGACAGGACTTTGTTTTCCGTCTTGCATAACGGGACCCAGACGGATCCATTTTGATTCCCATAGACTTCTATTAGGATGGAAAGCAAACGGAATGCCTTTTAAAGGCTTCCGTTTTGCATTCCTTCATAATACAAGTCTATGGGCAGAAGAACGGTTCCGTCTTATGGATTCCTTTATTTTCTGTTATAACCATGTTATAACGGAAAGCCATAATGGAATCTCTATGAACCCACCCATAGACGTTTAGAAGCAAATGTTGAAAATTTCCAAAATCCACTTTTTATGGACCAGTTTAGGCCTGAAGTCACTTTGTGAGGCTTACATAATCGAAACCACCAAATAATGACCCCATTTTAGAAACTACACCCCTCAAAAACTTATTTTACAAAACTTTGTTAACCATTTAGTTGTTCCACAAGAATTAATGGGAAATGGAGATGAAATTTCAGAATTTCACTTTTTTGGCAGATTTTCCATTTTAATCTATTTTTTCCACTAACAAAGCAAGGGTTAACAGCCAAACAAAACTCAATATTTATTTCCCCGATTCTGTAGTTTACAGAAACACCCCATATGTGGTCGTAAACTGCTGTACAGGCACACGGCATTGCACAGAAGGAAAGGAAGGCCATATGGTTTTTGGAAAGCAGATTTCACTGGGATAATTTTAAGCTGCCATGTCACATTTGAAGACCCCCTGATGCACCCCTAGAGTTAAAACTCCAAAAAAGTGACCCCTTTTAGAAACTAAACCCCTCAAGGTATACAAAACTGATTTTACAAATGTGGTTAACCCTTTAAGTGTTCCACAAGAATTAATGGAAAATAGAGATGAAATTTCAGAATTTCACTTTTTTGACAGATTTTCCATGCTAATCCATTTTTTCCAGTTACAAAGCAAGGGTTAAAAGCCAAAAAATACTCAATATTTATGGCCCTGATTCTGTACTTTACATAAACAACCCATATGTGGTCGTAAACTGCTGTACGGGCACACGGCATTGCGCAGAAGGAAAGGAGCTCCATATGGATTTTGGAAAGCAGATTTCACTGGGATAATTTTAAGCTGCCATGTCACATTTGAAGAACCCCCTGTTTCGCCCCTATAGTAGAAACTCCAAAAACGTTACCCCATTTTAGAAACTACACCCCTCAAGGTATACAAAACAGATTTTACAAACTTTGTTAACCTTTTAGGTGTTCCATAAGAATTAATGGAAAATTGAGATGAAATTTCAGAATTTCACTTTTTTGGCAGATTTTCCATGATAATCCAATTTTTATGGCCCTGATTCTGTAGTTTACAGAAACACCCCATATGTGGTCGTAAACTGCTGTACGGGCACATGGCATTGCGCAGAATAAAAGGAACGCCATATGGTTTTTGGAAGGCAGATTTTGATGGACTGTTTTTTTGATACCATGTCCCATTTGAAGCCCCCCTGATGCACCCCTAGAGTTAAAACTCCAAAAAAGTGACCCCTTTTAGAAACTAAACCCCTCAAGGTATACAAAACTGATTTTACAAATGTTGTTAACCCTTTAAGTGTTCCACAATAATTAATGGAAAATAGAAACTATGAGATAAGGTGGCAGTTTTGTTGGTACTATTTTAGGGTACATATAATTTTTGGTTGCTCTATATTACACTTTTTGTGAGGCAAGGTAACAAAAAATAGCTTTTTTGGCACAGTTTTTATTTATTGTTATTTACAATGTTCATCTGACAGGTTAGATCATGTGGTATTTTTATAGAGCAAGTTGTTACGGATGCGACAATACCAAATATGACTTTTTTTGGTTGTTTATTTCAGTTTTGCATAATCAAGCATTTTTGAAAAGAAATAATTTTTTTGTGTCTCCACATTTTTAACCTGCTCAGGACCGCCGTACGCAGGATTGCGTCTTTGCGGCGGTCCTGTTACTCTGGGTGGACGCGCCGGTGCGTCCTCTCGCGAGACGCGAGATTTCGGCCAAAGCCGGCCCGCGCATGCGCATCGCGGGCCGGCAAAATTTAAAAGACAAGTTCGTCATCAACCTGCCAGCCAATGATCGTCGCTGGCAGGTTGATGATTTTCAAAAAATCGAATCAGAAGCCACCTAACACATTATATTAGTAAATATGATGTGTTAAATGGCTTCTGTGCTCCTCTGCTGGTCCTTTTCGTCGGTTGGTTCCAGCAGAGGAGCACACATCACTGTGAGTAGCCACCAACACCCCACTTAGCCCCCAGATCACCCTCCATCACCCTCCATCACCCCAATTAACCCCTTGATCGCCCCTGTCAATCACCTAGTGAAAGAGAAAAAAGTGATCAGTGTAAACTGTCACTTTTATTTTTTTCACTGGTATTGATTTATAGTTTTAAGATAGTTTAGGTCCCTTGGTTAGGTAGTTAGCGTCGGTTAGCGCCCAGCCCACCGCACCACAGTCACTTATTCGCTGATTAGCGTATCGCTAATCAGCTTTTGTACTTTTATAGTATCTGTAAGTGATCAAAACTGATCACAGTCAGATCTATAATTGTATTAGTGTCACCTTAGCTTGCCCTCCACCCAAAACGCAGTGTTTGCCCGATCAGGCCTGATCGGTCGCCCACACGTGCGTTCACTCACACTTGCCCCGCCGCAGTGACAAAAAACTTTTTGTTTTTTTGATCACTGCACAATCACTTTACAAGCGCTGCGGCGATAAAAAAAAAATCAGTTTTGATATTTTTTATTAACCGCAACGGCCTCCGGTTTGTAAGACAGGCTTGCTTTTTTTCTTGGGTAGTCTCAGGGAATACCCCTAAATTTAGTAGTCCAAATGGCAAACATTCTTCTGAAGAGGCCTACAGGATTCTGACCCAGTCGGATGAGGAATGGGAACCCTCATCTGACGAATCTAGCGGGTCAGAATATGAACCTGTAGAGAGCAGTGGCAGTCTGACCCAAAGTTCGGACGAGGAGGTTGAGATCCCTGATAGAACCAGGCGTACCCGGCCCCGTGTCGCTAGACCACAGGTTGCGCAGGATCCGTTTCAAGGGCAGCAGAGTGGGGCTGGCGCTGCCGGATTACGTGGTGAGGCATACACCAGCAGCGCAGCCCATCCTGGACCTAGTACCAGCACTGCCGTACAACCAGGTGAAGTGGCGAGCACCAGAAGGGCAGTTGAAGCTGGTACGGTGGCACGTGCAGTAGTTACCCCGTCGCAGCCACCGCAAAGACAGGCCCGTAGAGCCCCTAGAATCCCTGAGGTGCTGGCAAACCCTGATTGGCAGTCACCAACTTCAGCCGCACCATTAGTTCCCCCTTTCACTGCCCAGTCTGGAGTTCGGGTTGAGACGGCTCAGAACGGTTCGGCCCTGGGATTTTTTGAGCTGTTCTTGACTGCGGAGCTCTTGGACTTAGTCGTGGCAGAAACAAATCGGTGTGCCACTCAATTTATATCCGCCAACCCGGGAAGCTCTTATGCCCAGTCTTTCTGGTTGAAACCAGTCCAAGTTTCCGAAATTAAAATTTTTCTGGGCCTTCTCCTCAACATGGGTCTAACTAAAAAGCATGAATTGCGGTCATATTGGTCCACGAACCCGATTCATCACATGCCCATGTTCTCTGCTGCTATGTCCAGGACACGTTTTGAGACCATCCTGCGTTTCCTGCACTTTAGCGACAACACAACCTCCCGTCCCAGATGCCACCCAGCTTTTGACCGGCTCCACAAAATTCGGCCCCTCATAGACCACTTCAACCAGAAATTTGCAGATTTGTATACCCCTGAGCAAAACATCTGCGTAGACGAGTCCCTAATACATTTTACCGGGCGCCTTGGCTTCAAACAATACATCCCAAGCAAGCGTGCCCGGTATGGGGTCAAATTGTATAAGCTCTGTGAAAGGGCCACAGGCTATACCCACAAATTTCGGATCTATGAGGGAAAAGATCAGACCCTGGAGCCGGTCGGTTGCCCTGACTACCTGGGGAGCAGTGGGAAGACAGTCTGGGACTTGGTGTCACCCTTATTTGGCAAGGGGTACCATCTTTATGTGGACAATTTCTACACAAGTGTGCCCCTCTTCAGGCATTTGTTCCTAGAACACATTGGCTGCTGTGGCACCGTGCGACCTAGTCGCCGGGGCTTCCCCCAACGGCTCGTTACCACCCGTCTTGCAAGGGGGGAGAGGGCTGCCTTTTGTATCCAAGAACTGCTCGCGGTGAAATGGAGAGACAAGCGTGACGTTTACATGCTCTCCTACATTCACGCAGACACGACAATCCAAATTGAACGGGCAACCCGTGTCATTGAAAAGCCCCTCTGTGTCCACGACTATAATGCGCAAGTGACCCCATTTTGGAAAGAAGACACCCCAAGGTATTTTGTGATGGGCATGGCGAGTTCCTAGAATTTTTTATTTTTTGTCACAAGTTAGCGGAAAATTATGATTTTTTTTCTTACAAAGTCTCATATTCCACTAACTTGTGACAAAAAATAAAAACTTCCATGAACTCACTATGCCTATCAGCGAATACCTTGGGGTGTCTTCTTTCCAAAATGGGGTCACTTGTGGGGTAGTTATACTGCCCTGGCATTCTAGGGGCCCAAATGCGTGGTAAGTAGTTTGAAATCAAAATGTGTAAAAAATGGCCGGTGAAATCCGAAAGGTGCTCTTTGGAATGTGGGCCCCTTTGCCCACCTAGGCTGCAAAAAAGTGTCACACATGTGGTATCTCCGTACTCAGGAGAAGTTGGGCAATGTGTTATAAGGTGTCATTTTACATATACCCATGCTGGGTGAGAGAAATATCTTGGCAAAAGACAACTTTTCCCATTTTTTTATACAAAGTTGGCATTTGACCAAGATATTTATCTCACCCAGCATGGGTATATGTAAAATGACACCCCAAAACACATTGACCAACTTCTCCTGAGTACGGCGATACCAGATGTGTGACACTGTTTTGCAGCCTAGGTGGGCAAAGGGGCCCACATTCCAAAGAGCACCTTTCGGATTTCACTGGCCATTTTTTACACATTTTGATTTCAAACTACTTACCACACATTTGGGCCCCTAGAATGCCAGGGCAGTATAACTACCCCACAAGTGACCCCATTTTGGAAAGAAGACACCCCAAGGTATTCGCTGATGGGCATAGTGAGTTCATAGAAGTTTTTATTTTTTGTCACAAGTTAGTGGAATATGAGACTTTGTAAGAAAAAATAAAAATAAATCATCATTTTCCACTAACTTGTGATAAAAAATAAAAACTTCTATGAAGTCACTATGCCCATCAGCGAATACCTTAGGGTGTCTACTTTCCGAAATGGGGTCATTTGTGGGGTGTTTGTACTGTCTGGGCATTGTAGAACCTCAGGAAACATGACAGGTGCTCAGAAAGTCAGAGCTGCTTCAAAAAGCGGAAATTCACATTTTTGTACCATAGTTTGTAAACGTTATAACTTTTACCCAAACCATTTTTTTTTTACCCAAACATTTTTTTTTTATCTAAGACGTGTAGAACAATAAATTTTGAGAAAAATTTATATATGGATGTCGTTTTTTTTTCAAAATTTTACACCTGAAAGTGAAAACTTTCATTTTTTTGCAAAAAAATCGTTACATTTTGATTAATAACAAAAAAAGTAAAAATGTCAGCAGCAATGAAATACCACCAAATGAAAGCTCTATTAGTGAGAAGAAAAGGAGGTAAAATTCATTTGGGTGGTAAGTTGCATGACCGAGCAATAAATGGTGAAAGTAGTATAGGTCAGAAGTGTAAAAAGTGGTCTGGTCATTAAGGGTGTTTCAGCTAGGGGGGTTGAAGTGGTTAAAGCTGTATTTTTCATTTTATTTTTTTGGGCGACTGTCTTGTGTATAGGCAAATTTTTTTTTGTCGGAAGAGATGACGGTTTTATTGGTACTATTTTAGTGTGCATATGGCTTTTTGATCGTTTGCTCTTACACTTTTTGTGATGTAAAGTGACAAAAAATAGCTTTTTGACACCATTTATATTCTTTTTTTGACAGTGTTCATCTGAGGGGTTAGGTCATGTGATATTTTTATAGAGCAGGTTCTTACGGATGCGGTGATACCTAATATGTCAACTTTTTTTATTTATGTATGTTTTACACAATGATATCATTTTTTAAACAAAAAAATCATGTTTTAGTGTCTCAATAGTCTGAGAGCCATCGTTTTTTCAGTTTTTGGGTGATTGTCTTAGGTAGGGTATCATTTTTGCCAGATGAGAAGATGGTTTGATTGGCATTATGTTTGGGTGCATATGACTTTTTGATCGCTTGCTATTACACTTCTTGTAATGTAAGGTGACAAAAGATGGCTTTTTGACACAGTTTTTAATTTTTTTACGGCGTTCGTCTGAGTGGTTAGGTCATGTGATACTTTTATAGAGAAGGTTTTTACGGACGTGGCAATATCTAATATGTCTACTTTTTTTATTTATGTAAGTTTTACACAATGATATCATTTTTTAAACATAAAAATCATTTTTTAGTGTCTCCATAGTCTGAAAGCAACAGTTTTTTGTTTTTTTTGGCCAATTGTCTTAGGTAGGGGCTCATTTTTTGTGAGATGAGGTGACGGTTAGATTGATACTATTTTGGGGGGATATGCCTTTTTGATTGCTTGGTGTTGCACTTTTAGTTATGTATGTTTTTTTAGCACAGTTTTTATGTTAATATTTTGATGGTGTTCATCTGAGGGGTTAGTTCATGGGGTAATTTTTTAGAGCCAGTTGTTACGGACGTGACAATACCTAATATGTTTACAGTTTTTTTACTTGA
Organism: Bufo bufo; assembly: GCF_905171765.1. Lineage (NCBI taxonomy): Eukaryota > Metazoa > Chordata > Amphibia > Anura > Bufonidae > Bufo > Bufo bufo. The sequence goes on from NC_053389.1 coordinate 324,877,114, forward strand.
AACTTTTAAAAAAATTTGGGAAAACTGTATTTTTTTTAACTTTTTTTAACTGTATTTTTTGTCCCATTCTGAGACTTCAACTTTTTGGGATCTGATCCCCTTTACAATGCATGACAATACTTCTGTATTGTCATGCATTGGCTGTAAGTGTATTACACACTGTACACCTACAGCCTGCATGCCTGTGAGATCCAGGGGGCTGGATCTCACAGGCTCTCACGGAAGACAGCCACAATGCCTAAGGAAGGCATCGGGCTGCCTTCCCTGCCATCAGGTCCCCGTCACAGCAGCGCGGGTACCCGATGGCCATCCTGCACATGTCTGAAGCCCACATGTGCCGCGGTCAGTGCTGACCGTGGCCGTGCAGGGGTTAATGCGCCGGCATCTGTGATTTCACCGATGCCGGTGCATGTAGTAGGGGTCCGGCTATCAGTGATTACCGGACCCCTGCCGCTGATCGGGCGGGCACAGCTCCTGCACCCGCCCAATCACCATGCAGTACATGTACGTCACTGGTCCTTAAGTCACGGCCATATATGACGTACATGTTTGTCATGGTTCCTTAAGGGTTTAAAGGGTGTCTCCAGGCAGTTCAAGGGTTTGTTTTTTGAACAAATAGCAATATTAGTGTACAACGTGCATTTTTTTTTAATCCAGAGGGTAAAGTTTTAAATCTCTGTGAAAACATGTGAAATAGTAGTCTTAAATCTGGAACAGACCATCTCCAGGCAGTTCAAGTGTTTTTTTTTAAAATAGCAGTGCATGTGTTTTACAATACAGAGTGCAGCATTTTAAATCTCTGAATGAAAACATTGTAAATAGTTGACCGAAATCTGTAACATGATATCTCCAGACGGTTCAAGTGTTGTTGTAGGAGGATGGGGGGTAATCTCATAGTTGGTAGACAACTTGTGTTTTACACTAAAGAAAGCTGTTTTCAGAATCTGCATATAACACACCTAAGACATTAGGCCCAGCACCTTCAAGGACTTTGCTGCTAGTAAAAGATGTTACCCAAATCGGTCACTTATCGGATTATCAAGAACTTCAAGGAGAGAGGGCTAATTGATGTGAAGAAGGCACCATGGCTCTCTAGAAAGTCCAGCAAGTGCTCCTTAAGAGGATTCAGCTACAGTTTTGGTTCACCACTGCATATGCACGCATAGGCAAAAGCTTTTGAAGGATGACCTTGTTTCAAAAAGGACAGCAAGGAAGCCACTTCTCTCCAGGAAAAATATCACAGACAGATTATTCTGCAGGAATTAAAAAATAATTGTCCGGAGTAGAAAAAGTGAGTGTTACTATAAGTCCTGCGTCATGCCAACAGTAAAGCATCCTAAAATCAAGTATGTGTGTGGTTACTACTCATCCAAGGGGATGGGTTCACTCAGAATTTTGCCAAAGAACACGGAATAAGGAGTGGCATAAAAACATCCTCCAAGAACAATTTTTACCAATGATCCAGGAGAAAATTGGTGATGAACAATACTTTTTCCACCATGATATAGCACCATGTCACAAGGCAAAAATGATAACTAGTGTTGACCGAATTTTAGGATGAGTTTGATTCGCCTTGTGCTTTGTTGTAGCGAATCGATTTAACCTGAAATAGTGTGAAAAACAAAAAGACAATCATACTTACCTGATCCATTTGGTCACGACGGGCCGGACACCATCTTGCTTGAAGATCTCATCCGAATTCCCATGCACAGTGATGTATGAGGTTACCATGGCAATATGACGTCATCTTGGGCCACACAAGATTTTGCCCCAGATCTTTAAGTAAGATGGCAGCTGGCCTGTTGCAAGCAAATGGATCAGGTAAGTATGATTTATTTTTATTTTTTTATTTTACACCATGTTATGTATATCAGATTCTGCGATCATGAATGAACTCAGCATCTAAAGGTTTCAATGATGGGGAGCAGTGCAATGTATGTATGTGTTGCAAAACAATCTTTATTAGAACATATAATAAATAATATACAAAATGGCCATCACAATCATACAAAACTAACAAGAGAAGTTGGTGATATTGCTGTCCAGTTAAAGAACCATTAAACAAGTGCATGAGGTTCAATATTTTCCAAAACTCCCAGGGAATGTAACATTAGGTTCACATACATATAATGGTGTATACAAGAACCAAATAAGAATAAATAAATATACCATAAACGGTAAAGTGCATAAGAAGAGCATCCATGACCTCACCCAAATGGGTTAGTAAACTGAATACAGGAGCATAAAGAATTGTGTCCCAAAGCACCTAATTCAAAGAAACAGCAGTATACAGACCCATAAGGGAGAAAGGACAATGTGGCAACAGACAGGGGTGCACCTAGCCTTTAAGCTGCCTGAGGCAAAAACTGAAATGCCCCCCCCCCCATTTCTTACCTAACCCCTTTTTCCACAATGAAAGCGCTCATTGCCCATGGCCCTTCCACTCTTGCCCCTACCTGATGCTGCCTGAGACGATCGCACCTGGCCTCATTGGTGGTGCACCCCTGGCAGCAGACCAACTACTTGTTACCCCGACATATGTTTTGTGGTCAGCTTCCTCAAGGGGTAAGGGGATAATAATAGGTACCTTTAGTATATCTGATGTCTAGGGTGATTATAACTAATGCAGACCAAAGATAAAAGACATGAGAATGGAACACAGTTCAATGTAATAAAAATCATTTGACCAACCAATGAGACAAGTGAATATATGTAAAATGACTATATCTGGCACCGCTGATTATACGGTGCATAGACATCTGGAGATATGAAGTCTTTGCATAAACATGATGTATTTGTCACTAACTGTATCTCAGTATTCCACAGAAGCATCTAAAAAAATTCTAAAAACACCCCAGCAGCAAAGAACTTTGTAAAAAAAACAAGATTTGTGTCAGTCTCAGAACCCATGATTGTGTGTGTGTGTGTGTATTTTGAACAACTTTTCGGCTTTACAAAATAAAAGATTTTGTCTGCATTTAAAATAGAACATGAAAGAAGGAAAAAAGCATCTGTCGCATTTTGAACACTCTGCTGTCATTGTAATTAACTAGAACTAATGGCACTATACAACATGACATCTCTTCTTTGTTCTAGTACATAATATCGGTACGCGATAAAACATCTGTAGAGGACAACTTGAACTTGATTCTATCCATGTTGATGACATGTGGTCTTCACATTTTAATTTGTACAATATCTTGTCGCTGAGTTTTATGTAGCCTTGCTTCAGTGATAATGATTCTTCTTTCAAGAGACAAATGGCTAACTTGATAGTTCTTAATCGCTCCCCTTGGGGAAAAGCTGTCATCCTATAATACTGTACATTGTAGTTGTCACCCTTATCACTTTTCAAGTGTGAATAAAAAAAGAAAACCAGCTACAAAGTAAATACCCCACTGTTGCTGCACCAGGTTTGCTTTGTTTATTTCATAATTAGAGTTAAGCGGACACCTGGATGTTCGGGTTCGACGGGTTCGGCCTAACTTCGGAAAAAAGTTTGAGTTTGGTAACCAAACTTGACCCGAACTTGACCCCGAACCCGAACCCCATTCAAGTCAATGGGGACCCGAACTTTGGAGCACTAAAATGGTTGTAAAAATGTAATGGAAAGGGCTAGAGGGCTGCAAATGGCATCAAAATGCGGTTAAGGGCATGTCAAGCTCTCTGCAAACAAATGTGGATAGGGAAATGACTTTAAATAACATAAAACTACGTAAAAATAAAAAAAAAATCATCTTGATCTAAGAGGACGAGGTCCATAAGGTCCATATGGACAGGTGTTTGTTTAATAACTGAATATGACAGCAGTATATAACCCTGGAATTTCAAATGCCTTGATACTGCAAGGGCGCAACAATTGTGTATTTTGCCCAAAAAAGGGTTTTATTAATAGAAGAATATAACCACTTTATATACAGGGTGTATCTCACACGCCCAAACTAGGCCGCAATTAAAGATTTGTGCTCTAAATGGCTGTATTTCAAATACTTGAATAGAACCCCTGTATTTAAAGGGTGTATCTCACACGCCCTGACCCACACTAGGCCTCAATTAAAGCTTTGTGTACCAAATGGCGGTATTTCAAATATCTGAATATAACCCAAATATATAAAGGGTGTATCTCACAATGACATATGCAGAAAAGGCTGCTAAATAAACTTTTTTTTGCCCTAACGGGGATTTGTTTAATAACTGAATATGACAGCAGTATATAACCCTTGAATTTCACACGTGCTGATGCTGCAAGGGCTGTAAAATGGTGTATTTTGGCCAAAAAGTGTGTTTTTAAAAACCCAGAAAATTATGGCTGTATTTCTAGCTTAAATTGCACACTGACTAATCCAGATGTTGTATATTGCCAAAAAGTTTTTTTTTTTACTAACAGAATATGAAAGCTGTATATATTAAACTTGAATTTCACACTTGCTGTAAAATAGTGTGTTTTGGTAAAAAAAAAAGTGTGTTTTTAAAAACCCAGAAAATTATGGCTGTATTTCTAGCTTAAATTGCACACTGACTAATCCAGATGTTGTATATTGCCAAAAAAGTGTTTTGTTTTTTTACTAACAGAATATGAAAGCTGTATAAAAACGTTTTCAATTTCACATGTCCAGATGCAGCTAGGGATGTAAAATAGTGTATTTTGCACAAAAAGGGTGTTTTAAAAAAAACTGAAAATTATGTCTTTATTTCTAGCTTAAATTGCACACTGACTAATCCTGCAAATGCACCAGATGTTGGATATTGCCAAAAAAAGGGTGATTTTTTTACAACCAGATTATTAGTGCAGTTTTTCAAGCTTGGATTAGAATATCACAAAAGCTCAGATGCAGTGCTGGTGCACTGAGCTTGCTTAAAATGTCCGCCGCCGCCGCCCACCTAACTAACTGACGGATAAAAGTTGTTTTTTTCCGGTCAATGGGCTCAGCGCAGGGTAAAAAGATTGTGCCCTGCACCCACACAACTAATTGTATGTAGATTGCTGAGTTAGATTCTCTCCTATTCTTTCCCTAAAATCACCAGTCCAGCAGCATCCTCTCCCTACACTTGTAACAGCAGAGTGATGTGCAGCGCTACGTGACTCAAGCTTATATAGAGCCTGGGTCACATGCTGCACTGGCCAATCACAGCCATGCCATTAGTAGGCAAGGCTGTAATGGCTTCTAAGGTAAGACAGTTAACCGCTTGTTCATACCCACTTGCCAGACAAGATATAAAAATAATCTAAAAGAAAACAAATGCAGTGTAAGGCATATATGCCACCTTTTTGGCACACATTGTGCAAGAACTCGTGTGCTTTTTTTAATAGTAAACCTGCTTCCTATTGTCAAACCCTATGTTTATCAATCAGATGTTCATACTACTACTCTAATTACTCTATAAGTTTTTGGAATTTGTAAGGAACATAGTAGCATAATAATGTTTTGTTTGCAGTAAGGAGTTGCCCTTGCAGGCCTACCTCAATCCAGTCTAATATGCAGGTGAAACTCGAAAAATTAGAATATCGTGAAAAGTTGATTTATTTCATTAATCCTACTTAAAAGGTGAAACTAACATATGAGATAGACTCATTACATGCAAAGTGAGATATTTTAAGCCTTTATTTGTTATAATTTGGATGATTATGGCTTACAGCTTATGAAACCCCAAAGTCTCAATTTTGAGGTACCCTTTGCTCAGGGGATATGGATTAATTAGCTGACTACAGTTTGACACTTTGAGCCTAGAATATTGAACCTTTTCACAAATTTCCAATTTTAAGCTGCATTAATGCAATTCCTTTTAATTTGCATTACTGAAATAAATAGACTTTTGCACAATATTCTAATTTTTTGAGTTTCACCTTATTTCTTAAATTCTTGAAATTTGTTTGTGTCTGATTCAGCAAAGTAAAAAAATATACATTTATTTGTGGCCAAATCAATTCTTCCCGAATCAAATGTTCTCCAATCTGAACTGAAAATTGGTATATGGCAACTCTGAGGTCTCTTAGGACTTATTCTTTTCTGTCATGTCATTCACTCTTTTTTATTCTTTATTTTTAAATTATTGTTCTTTCTCTCCTCCCTTTTAATCTCTTTAACGCAATGACAGCAATTGAAAATACAATTGGAGTGACAATGACCTATATAGTTATGGGTAAACACATGGCTGAAGGTGTTAGCAAACAGCACATAAAAAAATGCCCATATTTATATACATAAGTGAAGGTGTAGTAAGAAACAGTGTCTTGTTCTGCACAAGTGTCCAAATATTATGCCTTAAAGAGGACCTTTCATCAGAATCAAGTATGTAAACTGAATATACATACATGGAGAGCGGCGCCCAGGGACCCCCCTGCACTTACTATTATCCCCGGGCACCGCTCCGTTCTCCGGTGATAGCCTCCGGTAAAGTCATAGTTAGGCTCCACCCATTTGAGCCTGCCGGCGTCTCTTTCTCCTATGCTGTAGCGCTGGCCAATCGCAACGCTCAGCTCATAGCATGGCTAAGAGCTGAGCGCTGCGATTGGCCAGCGCTAAAGCATAGGAGAAGGAGACGCCGACAGGCTCAAATGGGTGGAGCCTAACTATGACTTTACCGGAGGCTATTACCGGAGAACGGAGCGGCGCCCGGGGATAATAGTAAGTGCAGGGGTGTCCCTGGGCGCCGCTCTCCATGTATGTATATTCAGTTTACATACTTGATTCTGATGCAAGGTCCTCTTTAACTGGGGCAAATGCCTGCAATACTGGTATATAGCAGCAGTAGCAGCACAGCATGGAACAAACAAGGAAGTAGATGTGTGTGGCTGCATAGGTGTAAAACAATAGTAGTAGTGGCAGATGGGTAGGTCTAAGGATAGTGGCAGTAGGGGGAGCAGCAGATGTGGTGATGGAGAAACAGTACCATACATAATGGAACATGATAATAGGCAGGCAGACAGTGGCAGTGGCATGTTGGGGCTGGCCACTGTCAGGAATGAGATAAAAAGGAAAAAAAATTACCAAATGGCGCCTCTCCGCTAGTGAGATATAGTAGATGCTAGAATAAAATGTATCCCAACAAGAAGATTTTGGAGATCGATAAATATATATATATAAATATATACAAATATAAAATGTATAATAACTGATATAAATAATAAATGCAACAGATAAGCCCCTTATAAGGATGTACGGGCGGAACGCAACAATGCTACGTCTGATAAGATGAAGCCGCAAAGAGCAGCTGGTCTATATTCAATAACGTATATAAAAACATAAAGTGAAAGGTGAAAAGTCACTGAAACTCACTTCACCAGGGACCGGATCCACTGTGGTGGAACGCATCGCCTCTGATGCGTTCCAGGCACCGGAACTTCCATTTAATATATTCTCTATGTATCGCCCCGTTTTGATCATTTTCACTCTCCCCATATTCCTGAAGTCCCCATATACACCCCACGATCCGTTATACTTTCCGTTCCACTGTTATTTTCAGCTTTTGCCTGTCTTGTGTGACGGGCCCCTGGAACGCACTTCCGGTTGCTGCGTTCCACACACCGGAAGTTCCTCTTGCTGGGTCCGCATTCATTCCGATACCTTCCTGTGGCTCTCTGACCACACATACAAGGCATGATTCAGACTGTGAGAGAAGTATATACAGTACAGAGCACACTTGTTGTCCTACCTCTTTAATATTTGTATATTTGTATGTTTTATATGTCTTTTATGCTGTGCATTGGTTGTTAGTGAGGTCACTTCCGGAAGTGACGCCCATGACTTTTTTGGCGCCAAACACGCCTCCTATTTTACTCTGACTCCGCTATTTATAGATGTTTGTTTGTCTTAACCCTTTGTATAAGCCTATTACCTACTCTGCTCCTGAGGAAGGGGTTTATATATCCCCGAAACGTGTTGAGCCAACCTGATTTTTACCTATTAAAGGGATTATACCAGAAGACCCCTGGTGTGGACTACCGTATTTTCCAATCATTCTACAAGCGAACCAGGCGAGGGAGGTGGTTGTACTGTATTGGGTGTCTTGAGCTTTATCCCTTTACACCCCTCCCTGGTGAAGTGAGTTTCGGTGACTTTTCACCTTTCACTTTATGTTTTTATATACGTTATTGAATATAGACCAGCTGCTCTTTGCTCTTTGCGGCTTCATCTTATCAGACGTAGCATTGTTGCGTTCCGCCCGTACATCCTTATAAGGGGCTTATATCTGTTGCATTTATTATTTATATCAGTTATTATACATTTTATATTTGTATATTTTTATATATATATATTTATCGATCTCCAAAATCTTCTTGTTGGGATACATTTTATTCTAGCATCTACTATATCTCACTAGCGGAGAGGCGCCATTTGGAGATTTTTTTCCTTTTTATCTCTTTCCTGCTCTACTATATTGCTTCTCTGCATATAGTTTATCACCTAGGCTGCCCTGCTTGTTGGTTCTTCACCTCCTTGTCTAACACGATCTGGACCTGACTACGTATTATTAATATTTATTTCTTTCCCACCTCACTGTGTCCTCTACCTCTGGCGCCCTGTGTGTTCTTCCCATATCTCCTACCTTAGGAGTACAGGATTAACCCTCTCTTTTTTCTCTCTACCTCGACTCACTGTCAGGAATGACAGAACTACACATCCGCCTCAACCAGAGGTGTGTAAAAATCCTTTTGTATCCATGTCTTGTTCATTTTGACAAGTGATATTTTGCACACTAACGAAAAAATACATTTGTCCATCCAGTTTGGGCTGTCATCCTGCAAGTTGATCCAGAGGAAGGCAAAAAAACAAAAACTGTGAGGTAGAAGCCAATTTTCCCCACTTTAGGGGAATAAAAAATTCCTTCCCGACTCCAATCAGGCAATCAGAATAACTCCCTGGATCAACGACCCCTCTCTAGTAGCTATAGCCTGTAATATTATTACACTCCAGAAATACATCCAGGCCCCTCTTGAATTCCTTTATTGTACTCACCATTAGGCTCCATTCACACGTCCGCAAATGGGTCCGCATTCGTTCCGCAATTTTGCGGAAGGGGTGCGGACCCATTCATTTTCTATGGGGACGGAATGGATGCGGACAGCACAGCGTGCTGTCAGCATCCGCATTTGCGAATCGCGGCCCCGATCTTCAGGTCCGCAGCTCCGCAAAAGATAGAACATGTCCTATTCTTGTCCGCAGCTTGCGGACAAGAATAGGCATTTCTATAGGGGTGCCGGGCGGGTGTGTTGCAGATCCGCAATTTGCGGGTCCGCAACACACCACGGACGTGTGAATGGAGCC